>NC_057813.1:279624442-279633888 GCF_018294505.1 Triticum aestivum
CGCCGCGCCGGCGCCAGATCCGGCGCCCACTCGTCGGAGCCGCCCCGTCTCCGCCCTCCCCCGTCCAACTCCGGTAGCCGCGCCGCCCCGACTCCGGCGCCGCCTCGATCTGCATGCGAGCCAGATCGGATCTGGCCCCCTTGGTTGACTTTCTTCTCCCCCGAAATCCCCTAAGTTATTTTCTGTCAGTAATTTCGTTGCATGTTCGTCGCACCACAACTTTGCACCCGTGGCTCCGTTTTGGGCGTGTAACATACCGAATTGTTTGCCTCGACGATTACATCATTTCATCTCATTGTATCATTTTCATTTGAGCTCCCGAAATGCTGTTGGAAGAGTGCTTCATAATGTTAGTTTCAGATTCTTATCAGAACATGCACTTTTGTCATTTTTGCCATGATTGATGTGTGCATCTTATGAACTTGAGCCCTACATGTGAGTTGAACTATGCCATGTCTTCTTTACAGAGGTACTTGCCATGTATTTTTGTGAACAATGTGGTGACTAGCACAAGCATGCAAACTAGGCCTCGTGATGTTGCTGATTTTAGTCCCTGTTCTGCTGTTATTTTGATGCCATGTAAACATGATGCTACAGAGAGATCCATGCATATTTTGAGATACTTCATTAAGGGTGTTATGAACATATGGTTATGCTCTATCCATACATGCCCCTGGTTGCAATTATGGAGTAGTCTAGCATGTCATTTTCGTGCTCTACTTTTGCTACAAAATGTTTCCTGGCAGATTGTTTACATGTTATTCAATTTTGCTAAGGTTGTTGTAGTTGATCCGTGTATGCTATGATGTTGTTCTTGACATGTATAGCTTCTATGCCATGTATTCTTGATGGATGTATGCTTAGTTTATCATGAAATTCTCTGTAGTGAGTGCATCAAGCTCGCGAAGATGCCTTCATAATTTTGCCAATGCCATGCTCTGTTTGCCGAATCTGTTAACGAAACTTGCTATGTTTACATGGGTGCCATCATATCTTCTTGTCCTTTTTGGCTCATGGTCACTAAGGGACTTTTGATCTATGCTTTGTGTAGAATCATGCCATGTCTTGTTTTGCTATTATAAGTTCTTGTAGCATGTTGATAACTTGATCTGAACATTGCTTCGTGATGCTGTTTATGCCATGTCCTAGCTGATATTTTTTGCACTATCGCCATGCTTGTTTGAACCTGTTGTAGTGTGATTTAGCCGTAGCTCAGTGTTCCTCTTTTGTTAAGAATCTCCTGTAGATCACTACCATATGCTTTGTTTGTATGTTGGGGTGCTGTAGCATAGTTTCTTGTTGCATGCTTAGTAGCATCGTGCTGTTAATCGCAGATTTGTGTCATTCTTGTTGTGCTTGCCATTTGCAAACCGTGCATCCGTTTCCGGTGATCTTCATATCGATTTCAACCGAAATCATCTCATGTTTCCAGCAGCATACTTGGTTTGCCAATTTGATGCCTTGTTCATCCTTTTTCCTCCCGGAGCACGCATACACATTGCATATCACATCTCGCATATCATGACATATATTGCATCATGTTGCTTGTGCATTGCACCGTGATTTATTGTGTTCCATTGCTTGTGTTCTTGCTTTGGGTAGAGCCGGGAGACGAGTACGTGCATGAGGAACCTATGGAGTACGCTAACGAGGATCAAGCCTTCGACAATTCTGAGAACTTTGCAGGCAAGATGACCATACCTTCGATATCACTTCTATCTTTGCTTTGCTAGTACTCGCTCTATCGCTATGTTAGCTCTACCTGCCACTGTTTATCATGCCTCCCATATTGCCATGACAAGCCTCTAACCATCCTTTCCTAGCAAACCATTGTTTGGCTATGTCACCGCTTTTGCTCAGCCCCTCTTATAGCGTTGCTAGTTGCAGGTGAAGATGAAGTTTGTTCCTGGTCGGAACATGGATATTTTGGGATATCACAATATCTCCTGTTTAATTAATGCACCTTATATACTTGGTAAAGGGTGGAAGGCTCGGCCTTATGCCTGGTGACTTGTTCCATTCCTGCCGCCCTAGTTTTCGTCATACTGGTGTTATGTTCCTTGATTTTGCGTTCCTTACACGGTTGGGTGATTTATGGGACCCCCTTGATAGTTCGCTTTGAATAAAACTCCTCCAGCAAGGCCCAAACTTGGTTTTACCATTTGCCACCTAAGCCTTTTTCCCTTGGGTTTTCGCGAGCCCAGGGTCATCTTTATTTACCCCCCGGGCCAGTGCTCCTTCGAGTGTTGGTCCAACCTGAGCGATGTCCGGCGCCCCTTGGGCAACCAGGGTCTATGCCAACCCGACGTCTGGCTCATCCGATGTGCCCTGAGAACGAGATATGTGCAGCTCCTATCGGGATTTGTCGGCACTTTGGGCGGCTTTGCTGGTCTTGTTTTACCATTGTCGAAATGTTTTGCGAACCGGGATCCGAGACTGATCGGGTCTTCCCGGGAGAAGGTATATCCTTCATTGACCGTGAGAGCTTGTGATGGGCTAAGTTGGGACACCCCTGCAGGGTATATTATCTTTCGAAAGCCGTGCCCGCGGTTATGAGGCAGATGGGAATTTGTTAATGTCCGGTTGTAGATAACTGCACACTTGACATCATTATAATGCATCAACCGTGTGTGTAGCCGTGATGGTCTCTTCTCGGCGGAGTCCGGGAAGTGAACACGGTTTGACTTATGCTTGACGTAAGTAGTTTCAGGATCACTTCTTGATCACTTCTAGCTTCTCGACCGATGCGTTGCTTCTCTTCTCGCTCTCACTTGCGTATGTTAGCCACCATATATGCTTAGTGCTTGCTGCAGCTCCACCATATTACCCCTTTTCCTACCTATGAGCTTAAATAGTCTTGATCTCGCGGGTGTGAGATTGCTGAGTCCTCGTGACTCACAGATTCTACCAAAACAGATGCAGGTGCCGAGGATACCAGTGCAGATGGCGCAACCGAGCTCAAGTGGGAGTTTAATGAGGACCTTGGTCGTTACTATGTTTCGTTTCCAGATGATCAGTAGAGGAGCCCAGTTGGGACGATCGGGGATCTAGCATTTGCGGTTGTCTTCTTTTCATTTGGATTTGACCGTAGCCGGTCTATGAGTGTATTTTTAATGATGTATGATCTTAATTATGTATTGTGTGAAGTGGCGATTGTAAGCCAACTCTGTTTATCCCATTCTTGTTCATTACATGGGATTGTGTGAAGATGATCCTTCTTGCGACAAAACCACCATGCGGTTATGCCTCTAAGTCGTGCTTCGACACGTGGGTGATATAGCAGCATCGTGGGTGTTACAAGTTGGTAATCAGAGCCATCCCCGACTTAGGAGCCCCCTGCTTGATTGTTTGCTGGCGTTGTTGAGTCTAGAACAAAAATGTTTTGAGTCTTAGGATTATATATATCGGAGAGTAGGATTCTTTTTACTCCTCTGTCCCTTCGTCGCTCTGGTGAGGTCTCCTGACGTAGATGTTTTGACTTTCCTCTCCTCAAATTTCACTAATATTTTTTTAGGATCACGCGGGTATCTTGGAATCGTTTCGATGGTTTTGTGACGAGAACATTGTTCTTGGTGCCTCCTGTCTATTATGTGGCTTTGACCCGGGGAGTTGAGCTCCGAGGTGTTGTCGTCACAATTTTATCGTTGCAGTTCTGGAATACCTGAGTTTTGCCGACATCGAAAATCTCTTTTATGCAGTTGTTGGTGAGATAACCTTGACTCCACCCAGTACTGGGGCGGGAGTTCGGGAGTATTGCCATAACTCGTATAACGGATGCTTTTCGAAGGTTGAGGTACACGATTTCCGAAGGTTTCTTGGTTATGTATTGACGGATGGATACAGCTGGATGTAGGATTGTTAGTTTGGGTGAGATATATTGCTTCCCCTGTATCCCCAACACCTGATTGCATAACCAGAAAGTTTTGGGAGTTTATAGGTGGGATTCAAGTAGCTCTAGCATTTCTTCCCGCAGATATTTGGTTTGTGATTGGGTAATCCTTACCACTTATTTGTTCCAGTTGTACCTTGTTTATTTCAATCATCAATCTCTTATCAAGTGGCTTCTCGCCTTAATGGACGTGTGATGTTTGCTTTGGAATTCATTCGTTCATCCTTGTTCGAATGTTTATTGTGAAGACTATATGTTGCAATTTCTATCCGTTGATTCAACTTGTCTATCTGTCTATCAAGATGCTAACGGATGTCACCCTCTTCAGGATGGCTCCGCCAACGCGTCAGAATCCGGAACGAAATGATGGGAGTTAGGCGAACCCTCCACCTCCACCTCCACCTCCGGAGGCATGGCAAGCTTTGATGGCAGACACAAACGCCAATGCCCAGATGATGATTCAGCTCATGCAAGAGCGCAACCAAGGCCAAGGCAACCAAGGGAATCAAGGTCAAGGGCAGTTCAATCATCAGCCTCAATTTCCTACCCTCAATCAGTTCCTGGCAAATCAGCCGAAGTCTTTCAGCTACTGTGTCGAGGCCACAGACGCCGATGATTGGCTCGTGGATATCAACAAGCATTTTGAATGCAGCAATGTCAGGCCTGAGGACTATGTCAAGTTCGCTTCTTTTCAGCTCAAGGATCAAGCAGCTGATTGGTTCCAGCAATACAAGGATTCCAAAGGAGGTCGAGTGATTACTTAGTCTGACTTCTGTCGGGACTTTAAAGCTCACCACATTCCTACCAGTGTTGTTGAGAGAAAGCGTGAGGAGTTCCGCAATCTCAAGCAAGGCAACATGTCAGTGTACGAATACAACAAGCAGTTTCAGAAACTTGCTCACTTCGCTAAGCAAGATGTTCCTGATGAGAAGAGTATGATCTATCAATTCAGAAGTGGCCTCAGAGAGGATCTGCAGTTAGCTCTCGTTCTTGTTGAGCCTACTCAGTTTGATCAATTCTACAATATGGCCCTCAAGCAAGAAGGTGCTCAGCTCAAGTGTGAGGCTTCTAAGAAGAGAATCAAGGATGCAGTGCAGTCTTCTTCTTCCTCACAAGTGGCAGCTAAGCAGCAGAAGTTCTACCTTCCTCCTCCTCCGTTTCGTCAGCCTTACCAACAGAAGAACTCAGGTGGTCGTGGTTCTTCCCACCCACCCAACCCAGGCTATCAGAACAAGTCTCAGCCTCAAGCTCCAAGGTCAAATGCTCCTTATCATCGTCCGCTCTCAGAAGTGACTTGCAACAAGTGCTAGCAGAAAGGTCACTATGCGAACAAATGCTTCAATCAAAGGCGCCTTCCTCCTCCTCCTCCCGTGAGATCTTCAAGCAATGCAGTGGTCAAGCATAATCCAAAGTCTGCAAAGGTCAACATGATGAATGCAGCTTAGGCAGAGGATTCTTCAGATGTGATCATGGGTAATCTTCCTGTTAATGATATTCCTGCAAAAGTTTTATTTGATACTGGTGCATCGCATAGTTTCATCTCAAGACCTTTTTCATCTAAGCATGAGATGGTTTTTCAAGATTTGCCTAGACCGTTATCAGTTGTCTCTCCGGGTAAATTCTTGAACACAAGCTCCATGGTTCGGGATGTCTCTATCAAGATGGGCGACTATAAATTTGTGTCTTCTCCAATTGTTCTTGGCGACTCTGATATTGATCTAATTCTCGGGATGGACTGGCTTTCTAAGCACAAGGCTCAGCTTGATTGTGCTGCCAGGCAGATTCAATTGACACAGCTTCTGAGGGTGTTATCATCTATGCCGCTCGTGATGAAACCATTCGGTTGTTTTCTCTTAATGAGAAGGGCGAGTTGGATGCTATTTCTCAAATTCCAGTCGTTTGTGAGTACCAAGATGTCTTTCCAGAAGAGCTTCCGGGTATGCCTCCTCATCGGCCAGTCGAGTTCGTTATTGATCTTGAGCCTGGAACTGAACCCGTTTGCAAGTGTCCATACAAGCTTGGACCCAAGGAGCTGAAGGAATTGAAGAAACAGCTCGATGAACAAGAGCGTCTGGGTTTGATCAGACCGAGTTCATCTCCATGGGGTTGTGGAGTTCTTTTTGTCCAGAAGAAGGATGGCACGGACCGACTTTGCGTCGATTACCGTCCAAGAACAAGTATCCACTTCCCAACATCAATGAGCTTTTCGAGCAACTCAAAGGTGCTAAAGTATTCTCCAAGCTTGACCTTCGTATGGGTCATCATCAGATTCACATTCATGAACAAGATATTCCCAAGACAACATTCAGAACAAGCTATGGTTCTTATGAATATACTGTCATGTCTTTCGGCCTTGTCAATGCTCTCCCAACGTTCTCTCGCATGATGAACTTTATCTTCAACCCCTACACCAATGAATTTGTTCTGGTGTATCTCGATGATATTTTGGTCTTCTCCAAGAATAAGTCGGATCATGCCAAGCATTTGCGATTGGTCCTCGACAAGCTCAGAGAGCATCAATTCTATGCGAAGTTTTCCAAATGTGAGTTCTGGCTTGATGAAGTTCTTTATCTTGGTCATATCATCTCTGCCAAGGGCATTGCTGTTAATCCCGCGAAGGTGTCTGCAGTTGTGAATTGGGAACCTCCTCAGAATGTCAAGCAGCTCCGCAGTTTTCTTGGTCTTGCAAGCTATTGCCGAAGATTCATTGAGAACTTCTCTAAGATTGCAAAGCCTCTTTCCAACCTCCTCCAGAAGCATGTCAAGTATGTTTGGACGCCTGAGTGTGACGTTGCTTTCAACACCCTCAAAGAGAAGCTAGTCACAGCTCCTGTCTTGACTCCTCCTGATGAATCCAAGCCATTGGAAGTGTTCTGTGATGCTTCTCTTCAAGGTCTCGGTGCTGTGTTGATGCAAGAGAAAAAAGTTGTGGCCTATACCTCTTGTCAGTTGAAGCCCAACGAAACCCCACTCACGATCTTGAGTTGGCGGCAGTTGTCCATGCATTGATAACATGGAGACATCTCTTATTGGGAAGGGAAGTGGACATTTTCACAGATCACAAGCGTCTCATGTATATCTTCACTCAACCCAACCTCAACCTCAGACAAACTCGATGGGTCGAAATGATCCAAGAGTACAATCCAAGTATTGAATATACTCCTGGCAAGGCGAATGTGATTGCAGATGCTCTGAGCAGAAAGGCTTATTGCAACAGTCTAATTCTCAAGCCATTTCAACCAGATCTTTGTGAAGCTTTCCGCAAGCTGAATCTTCAAGTTGTTCCTCAAGGCTTTCTTGCCAACCTCATAGTCTCTCCTACTTTGGAAGATAAAATCCGTGAGGCACAACTCCTGGATACCATGGTGAAGAAGGTGAAACGTGGTATTGACAAGGGCATTCCCAAATACAAGTGCTATCGCTTGGATGACAAAGATACTCTTTTCTTCGAGGATCGAATTGTGGTTCCTAAAAGTGATTTGAGAAAAGTCATCATGAATGAGGCACACAATTCCCTCCTATCCATTCATCCTGGAAGTACAAAGATGTACCATGACCTCAAGCAGTCATATTGGTGGACTCGAATGAAGCGAGAGATTGCTCAATTCGTGAATGAATGTGATGTCTGCAGAAGGGTGAAAGCAGAACACCAACGACCAACTGGTCTCCTCCAACCACTTGCTATTCCAGAATGGAAGTTTGACCATATCGAGATGGACTTCGTGACTGGTTTTCCTAAGTCCAAGCGTGGAAATGATGCTATCTTCGTTGTCATTGACAAGCTTACTAAAGTGGCTCATTTTCTTCCTATCAAAGAAACTATCACAGCAGCTCAGCTGGCAGAGCTATACACCTCCAGAATTGTCTCCTTGCACAGCATTCCACAATTGATATCTTCAGATCATGGAAGCATCTTCACTTCTAAGTTCTGGGACTCCTTTCAGAAGGCCATGTGCACCAACATTCGTTTCAGCACAACTTTCCATCCTCAAACAAGTGGTCAAGTCGAGCGAGTCAATCAAATCCTTGAAGATATGCTCAGGGCTTGTGTCATCTCTTTTGGTATGAAGTGGGAAGATTGTCTTCCATATGCCGAGTTCTCCTACAACAACAGCTTCCAAGCGAGTTCGGGCAAGGCCCCATTCGAAATTCTCTATGGCAGAAAGTGCCGTACTCCTCTCAATTGGTTTGAGACAGGCGAACGCCAACTTCTTGGCAATGACTTGATCACAGAAGCCGAAGAAATGTGCAAAGTCATTCGTGAGAATCTCAAAGCCGCGCAATCGCGCCAAAAGAGTTACTATGATAGCAAGCACCGTGACTTGGCTTTTGAAATCAGAGACCATGTCTACCTCTGCGTCTCTTCAATGAAAGGCACTCGTCGCTTCGGTATCAAAGGGAAGCTTGCCCCTAGATACGTGGGTCCTTTCAAGATCATTGGCAAAAGAGCCGACCTCGCCTATCAACTTGAGCTTCCGTCCAACTTCGCGAACGTGCACGATGTGTTTCACGTGTCACAGCTTCGCAAGTGCTTCAAGACTCCTGAGTGCACTATCAACTTCGAAGAGATTAACCTCCAAGAAGATCTCTCTTATCATGAGCACCCCGTTGCTATTCTCGAAGAAACCGAGCGCAAGACTCGCAACAAGTCAATGAAATTCCTGAAAGTGAAGTGGTCACACCATTCCGACCGTGAAGCCACCTGGGAGCGCGAGGATCACCTCCGTTCCGAATATCCGGAGTTCTTTCAGTCCTAGATCTCGGGACAAGATCCTCTTGTAGTGGTGGAGTGTTGTAACACCCCGGATGTAACTTTCCATCTTTGTAACTGCAACTCTTGCCATTTTCGGCTATGTGATATGATATTCCCTCCGTGGTTGGGCTTTTGTCTTTTGTTTTGCTTTTTATTCATGTCATGCATCTCATATCATGTCATCATGTGCATCTCATTTGCATACGTGTTCGTCTCATGCATCCGAGCATTTTCCCCGTTATCCGTTTCGCAATCCGACACTCCCACATGCACTGGCACACCGCTCTTGTCTCTTTTCGTGTGCGGGTGTTAAACATTCTCGGAATGGACTGAGCCTTGCCAAGTGGCCCTGATATAGCACCAGTAGACCGCCTGCCAAGTTTCGGGTCATTTGGAGCTCGTTTGGTACTCCAACGATTATCCGCATAACCGCAAAGGCCTCTTTTGAGTTGCAGCCCAACACCCCTCCAAAACAGCCCAATAACCCATCTACGTCACTTCCATGCTCTCCATCGTCGGATCACGATCGTGTGGGCGAAAACTACACCTCATTTGGACACACCTAGCTCCCTCTACCTACAAATATGTGCCCATCCCCGAATATTTCGGGCAAACCCTAGTCTTCCCCTTCCTCCGCGCACCGGACACGTCCGGACCACGCCGGACGCGTCCCCCCACTGCCGGCGATGAACCACATGCCGCCACGTGTTGCTCGTCCGCGTTCCGACGCCGCCGGTCCGCGAGCCCGCGGGAGGCCCTCCGGGCCCAGATCGGCGCCGCCTCCGCCCGCGCGCCGTCCTCCGC
>NC_057813.1:279634449-279648380 GCF_018294505.1 Triticum aestivum
CCCCGGTCGCCGCGCCGGCGCCAGATCCGGCGCCCCCTCGCCGGAGCCGCCCCGTCTCCGTCCTCCCCCGTCCAACTCCGGCAGCTGCGCCGCCCCGACTCCGGCGGCGCCTCGATCCGCATGCGAGCCAGATCGGATCTGGACCCCTTGGTTGACTTTCTTCTCCCCCGAGATCCCCTAAGTAATTTTCTATCAGTAATTTTGTTGCATGTTCGTCGCACCACAACTTTGCACCCGTGGCTTCATTTTGGCCGTGTAACATACCGAATTGTTCACCTCAACGAGTACATCATTCCATCTCATTGTATCATTTTCATTTGAGCTCATCTTGATGCCCGAAATGCTGTTGGAAGAGTTCTTCATAATGTTAGTTTCAGATTCTTATCAGAACATGCACTTTTGTCATTTTTGCCATGATTGATGTGTGCATCTTATGAACTTGAGCCCTACATGTGAGTTGAACTATGCCATGTCTTCTTTACAGAGGTACTTGCCATCTATTTTTGTGATCAATGTGGTGACTAGCACAAGCATGCAAACTAGGCCTCGTGATGTTGCTGATTTTAGTCCCTGCTCTGCTGTTATTTTGATGCCATGTAAACATGATGCTACAGAGAGATCCATGCATATTTTGAGATACTTCAGTAAGGGTGTTATGAACATATGGTTATGCTCTATCCATACATGCCCCTGGTTGCAATTATGGAGTAGTCTAGCATGTCATTTTCGTGCTCTACTTTTGCTAGAAAATGTTTCCTGGCAGATTGTTTACATGTTATTCAATTTTGCCAAGGTTGTTGTAGTTGATCCGTATATGCTATGATGTTGTTCTTGACATGTATAGCTTCTATGCCATGTCTTCTTGATGGATGTATGATTAGTTTATGATGAAATGCTCTGTAGTGAGTGCATCGAGCTTCGAAGATGCCTTCATAATTTTGCCAATGCCATGCTCTGTTTGCTGAATCTGTTAACGAAACTTGCTATGTTTACATGGGTGCCATCATATCTTCTGGTCCTTTTTGGCTCATGGCACTAAGGGACTTTTGATCTATGATTTGAGTAGAATCATGCCATGTCTTGTTTTGCTATTATAAGTTCCTGTAGCATGTTGATAACTTGCTCTGAACATTGCTTTGTGATGCTGTTTATGCCATGTCCTAGCTGATATTTTTTGCACTTTTGCCATGCTTGTTTGAACCTGTTGTAGTGTGATTTAGCCGTAGCTCAGTGTTCCTCTTTTGTTAAGAATCTCCTGTAGATCACTGCCATATGCTTTGTTTGTATGTTGGGGTGCTGTAGCATAGTTTCTTGTTGCATGCTTAGTAGCATCGTGCTGTTAATTGCAGATCTGTGTCATTCTTGTTGTGCTTGCCATTTGCAAACTGTGCATCCGTTTCCGATGATCTTCATATCGATTTCAACCGAAATCATCTCATCTTTCCAGTGGCATACTTGGTTTGCCAAGTTGATGCCTTGTTCATCCTTTTTCCTCCCGGATCACGCATACACATTGCATATCACATCTCGCATATCATGACATATATTGCATCATGTTGCTTGTGCATTGCACCGTGATTTATTGTGTTCCATTGCTTGTGTTCTTGCTTTGGGTAGAGCCGGGAGACGAGTACGTGCATGAGGAACCTGTTGAGTACGCTAACGAGGATCAAGCCTTCTACAATTCTGAGAACTTTGCAGGCAAGATGACCATACCTTCGATATCACTTCTATCTTTGCTTTGATAGTACTTGCTCTATCGCTATGTTAGCTCTACCTACCACTGTTTATCATGCCTCCCATATTGCCATGACAAGCTTCTAACCATCCTTTCCTAGCAAACCGTTGTTTGGCTATGTCACCGCTTTTGCTCAGCCCCTCTTATAGCGTTGCTAGTTGCAGGTGAAGATGAAGTTTGTTCCTGGTCGGAACATGGATATTTTGGGATATCACAATATCTCCTGTTTAATTAATGCACCTTATATACTTGGTAAAGGGTGGAAGGCTTGGCCTTATGCCTGGTGACTTGTTCCACTCTTGCCGCCCTAGTTTCCGTCATACCAGTGTTATGTTCCTTGATTTTGCGTTCCTTACGCGGTTGGGTGATTTATGGGACCCCCTTGATAGTTCGCTTTGAATAAAACTCCTCCAGCAAGGCCCAAACTTGGTTTTACCATTTGCCACCTAAGCCTTTTTCCCTTGGGTTTTCGCGAGCCCGAGGGTCATCTTTATTTACCCCCCGGGCCAGTGCTCCTTCGAGTGTTGGTCCAACCTGAGCGATGTCCGGCGCCCCTTGGGCAACCAGGGTCTATGCCAACCTGACGTCTGGCTCATCCGGTGTGCCCTGAGAACGAGATATGTGCAGCTCCTATCGGGATTTGTCGGCACTTTGGGCGGCTTTGCTGGTCTTGTTTTACCATTGTCGAAATGTTTTGCGAACCGGGATTCCGAGACTGATCGGGTCTTCCCGGGAGAAGGTATATCCTTCGTTGACCGTGAGAGCTTGTGATGGGCTAAGTTGGGACACCCCTGTAGGGTATATTATCTTTTGAAAGCCGTGCCCGCGGTTATGAGGCAGATGGGAATTTGTTAATGTCCGGTTGTAGATAACTTGACACTTGACTTCATTATAATGCATCAACCGTGTGTGTAGCTGTGATGGTCTCTTCTCGGCGGAGTCCGGGAAGTGAACACGGTTTGAGTTATGCTTGACGTAAGTAGTTTCAGGATCACTTCTTGATCACTTCTAGCTTCTCAACCGATGCATTGCTTCTCTTCTCGCTCTCACTTGCGTATGTTAGCCACCATATATGCTTAGTGCTTGCTGCAGCTCCACCATATTACCCCTTTTCCTACCTATGAGCTTAAATAGTCTTGATCTCGCGGGTGTGAGATTGCTGAGTCCTCGTGACTCACAGATTCTACCAAAACAGATGCAGGTGCCGAGGATACCGGCGCAGATGGCGCAACCGAGCTCAAGTGGGAGTTTGATGAGGATCTTGGTCGTTACTATGTTTCGATTCCAGATGATCAGTAGAGGAGCCCAGTCGGGACGATCGGGGATCTAGCATTTGCGGTTGTCTTCTTTTCATTTAGATTTGACCGTAGCCGGTCTATGAGTGTATTTTTAATGATGTATGATCTTGATTATGTATTGTGTGAAGTGGCGATTGTAAGCCAACTCTCTTTATCCCATTCTTGTTCATTACATGGGATTGTGTGAAGATGACCCTTCTTGCGACAAAACCACCATGCGGTTATGCCTCTAAGTCGTGCTTCGACATGTGGGAGATATAGCCGCATCGTGGGTGTTACAAGTTTGCATATTTTGGCATCAATATTATGTATATGTGTATCACTACGATCGAGATCCAACATACTATTTTCATTGGGTGTATGACCATCGAAGGTTTTATTCATGTAAACAGAACAACAATTATTCTCTGACTTTAAATGAATAACCGTATTGCAATAAACATGATCAAATCATATTCATGCTCAACGCAAACGCCAAATAACATTTATTTAGGTTTAACACTAATCTCGAAAATATAGGGTGTGTGCGATGATGATCATATCAATCTTGGAACCACTTCCAACACACATCGTCACTTCACCCTCAACTAGTCTCTGTTTATTCTGTAACTCCTGTTTTGAGTTACTAATTTTTAGCAACCGAACAAGTATCAAATACTCAGGGGCTACTATAAACACTAGTAAGGTACACATCAATAACCTGTATATCAAAATATACCCTTGTTCACTTTGCCATCCTTCTTATCCGCCAAATATTCAGGGTATTTCCGCTTCGAGTGACCATTTCCTTTGTAGTGTAAGCACTCAGTTTCAGGCTTTGGTCCAGCTTTGGGCTTCTTCGCGGGAGTGACAACTTGCTTTCCATTCTACTTGAAGTTCCCTTTCTTTCCCTTTGCCCTTTTCTTGAAACTAGCGGTCTTGTCAATCATCAACACTTGATGCTCTTTCTTGATTTCTACCTTCATCGATTTCAATATCACGAAGAGCTCGGGAATCATTTTCGTCATCCCTTGCATACTATAGTTCATCATGAAGTTCCAGTAACTTGCTGATGGTGACTAGAGAACTCTGTCAATCACAATCTTATCTGGAAGATTAACTCCCACTTGATTCAAGCGATTGTAGTACCCAAACAATCTGAGCACATGCTCACCAGTTGAGAAATTCTCCTCCATCTTTTAGCTATAGAACTTGTTGGAGACTTCATATCTCTCAACTCAGGTATTTGCTTGAAATATTAACTTCAACTACTGGAACATCTCATATGGTCCATGACGTTCGAAACGTCTTTGAAGTCCCGATTCTAAGCCGTTAAGCATGGTGCACTAAACTATCAAGTAGTCATCATATTGAGCTAGCCAAATGTTCATAACGTCTGCATCTGCTCCTGCAATAGGTCTGTCACCCAGCGGTGCAGCAAGGACATAATTCTTCTGTGCAGCAATGAGGATAAACCTTAGATCACGGACCCAGTCCGCATCATTGCTACTAACATCTTTCAACATAGTTTTTTGTCTAGGAACACATCAAAATAAACATAGGGAAGCAACAACGCGAGCTATTGATCTACAACATAATTTGCAAAATACTATTTGGACTAAGTTCATGATAAATTAAAGTTCAATTAATCATATTACTTAAGAACTCCCACTTAGATAGACATCCCTCTAATCATCTAAGTGATCATGTGATCCAAATCAACTAAATCATGTCCGATCATCACGTGAGATGGAGTAGTTTTCAATGGTGAACATCACTATGTTGATCATATCTACTATATGATTCACGCTCGACCTTTCGGTCTCAGTGTTCCGAGGCCATATCTGTATATGCTAGGCTCGTCAAGTTTAACCTGAGTATTCCGCGTGTGCAACTGTTTTGCACCCTTTGTATTTGGACGTAGAGCCTATCACACCCGATCATCACGCGGTGTCTCAGCACAAAGAACTTCCGCAACGGTGCATACTCAGGGAGAACACTTATACCTTGAAATTTAGTGAGAGATCATCTTATAAAGCTACCGTCGAACTAAGCAAAAAAAAGATGTATAGAAGATAAACATCATATGCAATCAAAATATGTGACATGATATGGCCATGATCATCTTGTGCCTTTGATCTCCATCTCCAAAGTACTGCCATGATCTCTATCGTCACCGGCACAACACCATGATCTCCATCATCTTGATCTATATCAATGTGTCGTCACATGGTCGTCTCGCCAATTATTGCTCTTGCAACTATTGCTATCGCATAGCGATAAAGTAAAGCAATTATATGGTGCTTGCATCTTATGCAATAAAGAAGCAACCATAAGGCTTCTGCCAGTTGCCGATAACTTCAACAAAACATGATCATCTCATACAAAAACTTATATCTCATTACGTCTTGACCATATCACATCACAACATGCCCTGCAAAAACAAGTTAGACGTCCTCTACTTTGTTGTTGCAAGTTTTACGTGGCTGCTACGGGCTGAGCAAGAACCGTTCTTACCTACGCATCAAAACCACAACGATAGTTTGTCAAGTTAGTGATGTTTTAACCTTCTCAAGGACTGGGCGTAGCCACACTCGGTTCAACTAAAGTTGGAGAAACTGACACCCGCCAGCCACCTGTGTGCAAAGCACGTCGGTAGAACCAGTCTCGCGTAAGCGTACGCGTAATGTCGGTCCGGGCCACTTCATCCAACAGTACCACCGAACCAAAGTATGACATGCTGGTAAGCAGTATGACTTGTATCGCCCACAACTCACTTGTGTTCTACTCGTGCATATAACATCTACGCATAAAACCTAGGCTCGGATGCCACTGTTGGGGAACGTAGTAATTTCAAAAAAATTCCTATGCACACGCAAGATCATGGTGATGCATAGAAACAGGCGGGGAGAGTGAGTCCACGTACCCTTGTAGACCGAAAGCGGAAGCGTTAGCACAACGCGGTTGATGTAGTCGTACGTCTTCACGATCTGACCGATCAAGTACCGAACATACGACACCTCCGAGTTCAGCACATGTTCAGCTCGATGACGTCCCACGAACTCCGATCTAGCAGAGCTTTGTGGGAGAGTTCCGTCAGCACAATGGCATGATGATGGTGTTGATGATGCTACCGACGCAGGGCTTCGCCTAAGCACTGCTATGATATTACTGAGGTGGAATATGGTGGAGGGGGGCATCGCACACGGCTAATAGATATCAAGGATCAATTGTCGTGTCTAGAGGTGCCCCCTGCCCCCGTATATAAAGGAGCAAGGGGGGAGGCGGCCGGCCTAGGAGGAGGGCGCGCCAAGGGGGGAGTCCTACTCCCACCGGGAGTAGGACTCCTCCTTTCCTTGTGGGAGTAGAAGAAGGGAAGGAAAAGGAGAAAGAAGGAAGGGGGCGCCCCCCTCCCTAGTCCAATTCGGACCAGTCCATGGGGAAGGGTGCGGCCACCCTTTGAGGCCTTTCTCTCCTTTCCCGTATGGCCCATTAAGGCCCAATATGAATTCCCGTAACTCTCCGGTACTCCGAAAAATACCCGAATCACTCGGAACCTTTCCGATGTCCGAATATACTCGTCCAATATATCGATATTTACATCTCGACCATTTCGAGACTCCTCGTCATGTCCCAGATCTCATCCGGGACTCCGAACTCCTTTGGTACATCAAAACAAATAAACACATAATATAACCGTCATCGAACTTTAAGCGTGCGGACCCTACTGGTTCGAGAACTATGTAGAGATGACCGAGACACGTCTCCGGTCAATAACCAATAGCGGAACCTGGATGCTCATATTGGCTCCCACATATTCTACGAAGATTTTTATCGGTCAAACCGCATAACAACATACGTTGTTCCCTTTGTCATCGGTATGTTACTTGCCCGAGATTCGATCGTCGGTATCTCAATACCTAGTTCAATCTCATTACCGGCAAGTCTCTTTACTCGTTATGTAATGCATCATCCCACAACCAACTCATTAGTCACATTGCTTGCAAGGCTTATAGTGATGTGCATTATCGAGAGGGCCCAGAGATACCTCTCCGACAATCGGAGTGACAAATCCTAATCTCAAAATACACCAACTCAACATGTACCTTCGGAGACACCTGTAGAGCTCCTTTATAATCACCCAGTTACGTTGTGACGTTTGGTAGCACACAAAGTGTTCCTCCGGTAAACGGGAGTTGCATAATCTCATAGTCATAGGAACATGTATAAGTCATGAAGAAAGTAATAGCAACATACTAAACGATCAAGTGCTAAGCTAACGGAATGGATCAAGTCAATCACATCATTCTCTAATGATGTGATCCCGTTAATCAAATGACAACTCATGTCTATGGCTAGGAAACTTAACCATCTTTGATTCAACGAGCTAGTCAAGTAGAGGCATACTAGTGATACTATGTTTGTCTATGTATTCACACATGTATCAAGTTTCCGGTTAATACAATTCTAGCATGAATAATAAGCATTTATCATGAAATAAGGAAATAAATAATAACTTTATTATTGCCTCTAGGGCATATTTCCTTCAGTCGGTTGGGGGAGCCCCAAGTGTCCCAGGAGACAGGGGGGCGCGCCTAGGGGGGGTGGGAGCGCCCTCCTATCTCTTGGCTTCCTCGAGCCTCCCCTGGCTTGAACTCCAAGTCTCCCGGATCATATCCTTTCAAAAAATCACGCTCCCGAAGGTTTCATTCTGTTTGGACTCCGTTTTATATTCCTTTTCTTCGAAATACTGAAACAAGTAATAAAACAACAATATGGGCTGGGCCTCCGGTTAATAGGTTAGTCCCAAAAGTAATATAAAAGTTTATAATAAAGCCCGTAATCATTCAAAATAGATAATAAAATAGCATGAATGCTTCATAAATTATGGATACGTTGGAGACGTATCATTCGCCAACATTTAAAATTGTAGACTTCTATGGCCAAGTGAGAGTGAGGAAGCTGTATAGTCCAATTGCTGCAGCGCTGCGCTAAACACCTCCTTAAAAGGACCAAAAATTTGGATAAAGAGTGTTTATATTTATCCCGAACACCCCAGTACTAGTTACATGGGGGCGGAAGCCGACGACTGGCCAACTCTCAAGATTTTATAAACGGCCGCACATAAGGTAATATTTTAAGTTAACAAGCGCCATATAGCGCACATGAACTCGTTTTCATATTACATGAAGATACGAGTACATTCATTCAAATATTATATCCTTAGCACATTCATCCGCCACAAGGCAGGCACCCTTAGTGACATTGTCATAGTACTGTCTGCGGTGGCGATGCTCCTTGCCCTTTGACGCCCCCTCTGTCACCAGCTTCTCGGCATCCATCTTTGCCCAGTGAACTTTCGCACGGGCCAAGGCCCTGCGTGCACCTTCAATGCAGACAGACCGCTTAATGACTTCAAGCTGCGGACAAGCATTTACCATCCGCTTGACAAGGCCGAAGTAGCTGCCGGGCAGGGGCTCGCCAGGCCAGAGCCTGACTATGAGGTCCTTCATGGCCAGTTCGGCCGCCTTGTGAAGTTTGACTAGTTGCTTCAGCTGGTCGCTCAAGGGCATCAGATGTTCGGCCCCAATATACTGGGACCAAAACAGCTTATCCATCGAGCTCCCTTCCTCAGCTTCGTAGAACTCTGCGGCATCAGAGATGCTGTCCGGTAGATCTGCGAATGCTCCTGGAGAGCTCCGAATTCGGGTAAGAAAAAAGAAAGTCTCCTTCACATGCTTGCATTGCATAATGAATGCCTTACCCGTCGCTATTTTCTTGGCCGCCTCAATCTCCTGGAGGGCCTTCAGGGTTTCGACCTTGGTGTCTTGCGCACTCTGGAGGGCCTTCACAAGCTCCGACTTTTGCGTCTTGGAGTCACGCTCCAAGGACTCGAATTTTTTGACGAAATCCTGGAGCTCTTGCTGGACCTCATCAACCAGAGCCTCTCATTTTTCGCACTCGGTGTGCTCCTTGGCCGCTTTGTCTTCAGCCTCGGATAGCGCCTTCTTAAGGGCCGCCACTTCGGTCGTGGCCCCTATTATATACATGATGCTTCTATTAGCTCCAACAAATTTTCCTTTATATGACATTCAGACGGGGTATCACTTACATTTGTTCTCCTCGATCTGCCTCTTCACGAGGCTGAGCTCTTCCTCGACCCGCCCCAGGTCCCGCTTCAGCCCGAAGACGTCCGCAGTATGGGCGGCAGCAGCCAGCAGCAACGCCTGCTTATTCACATAGACATAATATGATTAGACTCCGGTGGAGGTTATTTGATACTCTCTTCGGCCTTTCTTTTCCGAACACCAAACAGAGCATCAGGGGCTACTATCTATACTGTGATATTTTCTCATAATTTAATTACCTACCTCAAAGCCTGTTAGGAGGCTGGCGCAGGCTTCGGTCAATCTGCTTTTGGCGGACTGAACCTTCGCAATCACCGTACTCATAAGAGTACGGTGTTCTTCATCAATGGAAGCACCTTGAAGCATTTCCAGCAAGTTGTCCGATACCTCTGGATGGACAGAGGTCATCGACATAGGCGGGTCGCCCCCCTTAGCAAGGGGCTGCCTGCCTGAAACCGGAACCACGGGAGGTTCCGGTGCAGTATCCAGCTGGGGCCATGCTTGCTGCTCCCCCCATTAGAATCCATGGGGATCTTCCCCCCATGTGCCCGACATCGGGGGTTTCGCCTTGAGGCGCCTCCAGAACTATCTTCCCCTGGCCCGGTATCCTCTGAGACAACACTTCGGTGTCGTACGCAGGCCGGGGGGTGGAGGCCATCAAGAGCGAATCACTGTTCATCGCCGATGAGCTCAAAGACCCATCCGAGGAGGATAGGTCGATGCGAGCTTTGGACGGACTGCACAAACATATTTTAACATGATAGGAAGCCATAATGCTAAACATGCTAGAAGCATTATGGTATCTGGATACTTACGACTTCGCCAGGGGCTTGTCCCTAGGCAGCCACTCCTCATCGCTGTAGGCGGCAATCATGGAGTGGTCCGGAGGGAGGGTCCTTCCCTTCTTGGACCCTTCGGCCTCCTCGGATGGGGCGGCCTTCCTTTTCTTCTCCCCCTTGGTTTTGGGGGGAGGGTTTTCCTCTTCCTCCTCCTCGTTTTCATTGGAGGAGTGCGCCTCGGTGTCTCCGGACGATGAGTCCGACACCACCTTGCGCTGGAGACCTTTCTGGTCCCCGTGGCCTTCTTATTGCCCTTCTTCTCCGGCACCTCATAGGGCGCCGGAAATAGCATCTCCGTAAGGAGAGCGTCGCTGTGTCTTCGGGTAGTGGAGCTGGGCAGTCGATCCGCTTCACTGTCGCCACCCAGTCCTGTTGAGATTGGTGGGAAGGCTTAAATTCCTTTCACAAATATATTAAGGGAAGGAGCATCTTGTAAAACATAGAAAACTTACCGGATTGGCGGGGTGCTTTGTGCTGAGCCTGCGATCTTCAATAACGGGAGGAGGTACCTCGGCGGCCTTGAACAACACCTTCTAGATGTCCTTGTGCGTCATGTCGAAGAGCTCTCACAGCGTCTGGTGTTCGACCGAGTCGAACTCCCACATATTAAATGCCCGTCTTTGACATGGGAGGATCCGGCGGAAGAGCATGACCTGGACCATGTTGACAAGCTTGATTTTCTTGCTTATCATATTCTTGACGCATTTCTGGAGTCCGGTCAGCTCCGCTGGCTCACCCCAGGCTAAACCCTTCCTTTTCCAGGAGGTAAGCTGCATGGGGATGCCAGATCGAAATTCGGGGGCCGCCGCCCAGTTGGAGTCGTGCGGCTCGGTGATGTAGAACCACCCTGATTGCCACCCCTTCACGATCTCCACATAGGAGCCTTCGAGCCAGGTGACGTTGGGCATCTTGCCCACCATGGCACCTCCGCACTCCACTTGCTGGCCGACCACTATCTTCGGCTTCATGTTGAAGATTTTCAGCCACATGCTGGAGTGGAGCTTGATGCAGAGGAAAGCCTCGCACATGTCGATAAACGCCGAGATGTTGAGGTTGAAGTTGGGGGCTAGATCGTGGAAATCCAGCCCATAATATAACATGATCCCATGGACAAAGGGGTGGAGGGGAAATCCCAGTCTGCGGACGAAGTGGGTGAGAAAGACAACCCTCTCGTGGGGTTCGAGAGTAGGGATGATCTGCCCTTTGTCCGGGAGCCAGTACACGATGTCTGCGGCCAAGTATCCGGCCTCCCGGAGCTTTGTAATGTCCTCCTTCGTAACGGAGGAGGCCATCCACATGCCTCCCGCTCCGGACATGTCTGGAATGGCTTTACGGAAAAGGTGAGAACTTGGGCGCTGGAGCTCGAGAGTGTGAGAATGGATGAGCGAAGGAGGAAGAAGGCGTGGGTGAAAAAGGGGAATCCCTATCTCTTTATAAAGGCAGTAGAAGTTGTGCGCCTCCCCACTTGCCCGTTGAAATCGCTTATTCCCCAAGCGCCACGATTGATGGCGCGGTTGGGTTACCCACACCCCTATTGATGAGAATCCCGCGATAAGTGGACACAATCTCTGCTTCGACAAGACGTGTCAAGGAAACCGCCTCGCAATATGTGCAACAGCTGGTTGTGAAAAACGGTTCGAATAATGACTGGGCCGTGGCGTGATGTCATGCTACGAAAAGTTGTCAGCATATTAGATTTGTGGAATATTGTGCTCTCCACGGTGGTATGTGGAATTTGTTTTGCGGAGCCGGACACGATCCTTGTGTTCAAAATCTTCTATGGAGTATTCAGAGAAGGAACCCGCCTTGCAATGCCAAAGACAATCTGCGTGCCGGACTCATCATCATTGAAGCCTGGTTCAGGGGCTACTGAGGGAGTCCGGGATTAAGGGGTCCTCGGACAGCCAGACTATATACTTTGGCTGGACTGTTGGACTGTGAAGATACAAGATTGAAGACTTTGTCCCGTGTCCGGATGGGACTCTCCTTTGCGTGGAAGGCAAGCTTGGAAATTCGGATATGTAGATCTCCTTCTCTGTAGCCGACTCTATGTAACCCTAGCCCCCTCTGGTGTCTATATAAACCGGAGGGTTTAGTCCATAGGACAACAACAATCATAATCATAGGCTAGCTTCTAGGGTTTAGCCTCTACGATCTCATGGTAAATCAACTCTTGTAATACTCATATCATCAAGATCAATCAAGCAGGAAGTAGGGTATTATGTCCATCGAGAGGGTCCGAACCTGGGTAAGCATCGTGTCCCTCACCTCCTATTACCATTAGCCTTAGACGCACAGTTCGGGACCCCCTACCCAAGATCCGCCGGTTTTGACACCGACAGTCGGGCTTTGATTCTGACTCAACTTCAGTCTCCAGTGTTCCGAGGCCATATTTACTATATGATTCACGCTCGACCTTTCGGTCTCCAGTGTTCCGAGGCCATATTTGCACATGCTAGGCTCGTCAAGTTTAACCTGAGTATTCTGCGTGTGCAAAACTGGCTTGCACCCGTTGTATGTGAATGTAGAGCTTATCACGCCCGATCATCATGTGGTGTCTCAGCATGAAGAACTGTAGCAACGGTGCATACTCAGGGAGAACACTTATACCTTGAAATTTAGTAAGGGATCATCTTATAATGCTACCGCTGTACTAAGAAAAATAATATGCATAGGAGATAAACATCACATGCAATCAAAATATGTGACATGATATGGCCATCATCCTCTTGTGCTCATGATCTCCATCACCGATGCATCGTCATGATCTCCATCGTCACCGGCGCGACACCTTGATCTCCATCGTAGCATCGTCGTCTTCTCGCCAATTATTGTTACTACGACTGTCGCTACCGCTTAGTGATAAAGTAAAACAATTGAATAGCGATTGCATTACATACAATAAAGTGACAACCATATGGCTCCTGCCAGTTGCCGATAACTTTGTTACAAAACATGATAATCTCATACAACAATTTATATCACATCATACCTTGACCATATCACATCACAGCAAGCCCTGCAAAAACAAGTTAGACGTCCTCTACTTTGTTGTTGCAAGTTTTATGTGGCTGCTACGGGATTCTAGCAAGAACCGTTCTTACCTACGCATCAAAACCACAATGATTTTTCATCAAGTGTGCTGTTTTAACCTTCAACAAGGACCGGGGGTAGGCACACTCGATCCAACTAAAGTTGGAGAAACAGACACTCACTAGCCACCTGTGTGCGAAGCACATCGGTAG
Source organism: Triticum aestivum (assembly GCF_018294505.1). NCBI lineage: Eukaryota > Viridiplantae > Streptophyta > Magnoliopsida > Poales > Poaceae > Triticum > Triticum aestivum. Next base: position 279,647,677 of record NC_057813.1, read on the forward strand.
AACCAGTCTCGCATAAGCATACGCGTAATGTTGGTCTGAGCTGCTTCATCCAACAATACCGCCGAATCAAGGTATGACATGCTGGTAAGCAGTATGACTATTATCGCCCACAACTCTTTGTGTTCTACTCATGCATATAACATCTACGCATAGACCTGGCTCTGATACCACTGTTGGGGAACAAAGTAATTTCAAAACAATTCCTACGATCACGTAAGATCAATCTAGGAGATGCATAGCAACGAGATGGGAGAGTGTGTCCACATACCCTCGTAGACCGAAAGCGGAAGCGTTAAGTAACACGGTTGATGTTGTCGAATGTCTTCGTGATCCAACTGATCAAGTTCCGAACGCACGACACCTCCATGATCTGCACACGTTTAGCTCGGTGACGTCCCTCAAACTCTAGATCCAGCTGAGGCCGATGGAGAGTTCCGTCAGCACGACGACGTGGTGACGGTGATGATGGAGTTACCGGCGCAGGGCTTTGCCTAAGCACTACGACGATATGACCGAGGTGTGTAACTGTGGAGGGGGGCACCGCACACGGCTAAAAGATCAACTTGTGTCTATGGGGTCCCCCCTTCCCCCATATATAAAGGAGTGGAGGAGGGGAGGGACGACCCTCTCTATGGTGCGCCCAAGGGGGGGGGATCCTACTCCCAGTAGGAGTAGGTTTACCCCCTTCCCTAGTTGGAGTAGGA
>NC_057813.1:279648617-279666325 GCF_018294505.1 Triticum aestivum
GGCCAATTAAGGCCCATTAACTGCCCGGGGGGTTCTGGTAACCCCCACGTACTCCAGAAAAATACCCGAACCACTCAGAACCTTTCCGGTGTCCAAACAAAGCCTTCCAATATATCAATCTTTATGTCTCGACCATTTTGAGACTCCTCGTCATGTCCTTGATCACATCCGGGACTTCGAACAACCTTCGGTACATCAAAACACATAAACTCATAATACCGATCGTCATCAAACGTTAAGCATGCCGACCCTACGGGTTCGAGAACTATGTAGACATAACCAAGACTCACTTACGGCCAATAACCAATGGTGGAACCTGGATGCTTATATTGGTTCCTACATATTCTATGAAGATCTTTATCGGTCAAACCGCATAACAACATACATTGTTCCCTTTGTCATCGGTATGTTACTTGCCCTAGATTCGATCGTCGGTACCTCAATACGTACTTTAATCTCGTTACTGCCAGGTCTCTTTACTCGTTCCATAATGCATCATCCCGCAAATAATTCATTAGTTACATTGCTTGCAAGGCTTATAGTGATGGGCATCACCGAGAGGGCCCAGAGATACCTCTCCGTAACACAGAGTGAAAAATCCTAATCTCGATCTATGCCAACCCAACAAACACCATTGGAGACACCTGTAGAGCATATTTATAATCACCCAATTATGTTGTGACGTTTGATAGCACACTAAGTGTTCGTCCGGTATTCGGGAGTTGCATAATCTGATAGTCATAGGAACATGAATAAGTTATGAAGAAAGCAATAGCAACAAACTAAACGATCATAGTGCTAAGCTAACGGATGGGTCAAGTCAATCACATCATTCTCGAATGATGTGATCCCGTTCATCAAATGACAAATCATGTCAATGGCTAGGAAACTTTTAACCATCTTTGATCAACGAGCTAGTCAAGTAGAGGCATACTAGTGACACTCTGTTTGTCTATGTATTCACACATGTACTAAGTTTCCGGTTAATACAATTCTGCATGAATAATAAACATTTATCATGATATAAGGAAATATAAATAGCAACTTTATTGTTGCCTCTAGGGCATATTTCCTTCAATATTTCCTATGTGTTCATGAATAAAGATAGTCCTTGGATGTAATCAATGATACTTGTTGGCAAGTACGTGACTTGTGTGTGAGATATTGTGTTGTATGATACATCCTAAATTGTCCCTAGTCTCAAGTGACGTGTGGGCACACACCGGACTAGACTAGCATATGACACGGTGGATGGCTCAGTCTCACTAGCCATGGAGCATTGGATGCTAACCGGATAATATGGGCTCGGAAGGATCTGGTCGGATTCGACATAGTTGAATCCTAGTCTAGATAAGGTCCGAGTCGGACAAACCCAACTATGAGACACAGCGATATGTCATATGTGAGTGTCTAGTACAACATACGTTCTATGTCCTAAGACCTGAGCTGATGCATGTACTCGGGATGGTGACAGACTTGCTTTGCGCCGACCAAACGCTACTCCGTGACTGGGTAGTTACAAAGGTAGGTTTCTGGGTTTTCCAGTCCCATGCTGCGAGACTTGGTCGAGCAAGATGGGATTTGCCCCTGCAATTAGGAGATATATACTCTGGGCCCCTCGTTTGATCCGACCAGGATAAGCATGGCCATGTGACAAGGATTATGAGATAATCCAGTTTATGGTCGGTATGATTGGAATGAGAAAGAGGTCGGGATAGCATAAGGATGACAGTCTCGCCTTGAGCCCGACAACATATATCATGAGGCAAAGGGAATAGAAGTGTGACACGTTGTACATGTTCACCTAACCAGCTTCATAGTCTGCTTGGCGGTCGGCACGCCTGGCTAGAGGCCGCTACCAACCGTGCAGGTCGGAGGTGATCCGAACTATGAACAAGCCGACTTGAACCTAAGGGGTCGTGCGCTTAAGGGAAGGAACCTACGAGGTCGGTTTGGAGCACATTGGTCGTATGTGATCCGAGCTAGACTTGGAACACGACTGAGTAGACTTTGGGATTTAGGATCCGTCCAAGGCCAAAGTGTTGAGCCCGCGACGGATGCCTATAAATAGTGGAGGTGCGGCACACTTATCGAGTTGATCGCTTCGGCACTAGCACTAGGGTTTTCATGTGTTGCGAATAGCCACCTCCACTCGCCGTGGTTGTGTGATCGGACCTAGCACTCCGCCGCACGATGTTCCTCTTGCACGCGCGGATACCGTTAGAGGTGGTGCACTTGCGCCGCTCCGGCAAACCTGTTCGCGGGATCCGATCAGCTACATGGGAGACCGGCAAGGAGGAGACGACTCCGGGACTGCGAGGCGACTCTGGGAACACGCTGCCTCAACTCTACTTCCGCTGCATGGCACTGCGCGTGTAGTGGTAACGATCTATGATCCATCTCCCTTAGCATGTTCCTGGATGTTCTACGCGTAGGAAATTTTAATTTGCAGTCAACGCACCCTACCGTAGAACCCAACAGTGGTATTAGAGCCTCTGCTATAGTATTTGGATTCAGATCGTTTGCATATTAGATATGTGGAGGCGATAGATGAGATCTGTTGTCGTTGATGAGATCGGCTGTGTGCACGGTTGATGAGATCAACTTCACATGGGGATTGATGTGGCTATGTTTTCTGATGATCGGAGTCGAGGTGGTCGTGACACAACCTACCCCTACCGGTTGGTATCCGCCACCGGGGTTAACAGTGAAACATAAATCCGGATCAGACTCGTGATGATCGATAAGATCGGTTAGATCAGAAAATTCGGCGTGATTGGAGTTCAGATGTGATATGTGATTTCCAAAAACATTGGGCGCTGCCCCTTCAAACCCCTCCCACTAACCGGCTAGCGGGACCGCCATGTGCGTAGCGCCTTGTATTTCGTATACGATCACTCAAACCGGTAGAATGCGATTCTATGCGTAACTTTGTTTTGCAGGTTTGTTGTGAATAGTATGGTCATGTGTATGTGATGGATATGTGTAATTTATACATGGCCTATGTGTCATGTTTGTCAGCCGGCAGGAGCCAAAGTGCTGTCATTATAATGTATAATGACCTGCGTGTCAACTTGTGACTCTATGTAAAATTCATTACTAGTTGTAGTAGTTGGATAATATAGATCAGGTTGGTGGGTTGGCGTCCCGGCGTGACAAACAACATGGAGTTCCTAGATGGTCATCGGAGTCGGAGCCGACCTGGAAGAACATCCATGAAGGAGCAATACTATTTCACAATATGTGTTTATTTGTGATTGTTATGCTTCTTTGTTTTTATGCAAGTTAGAATGGTAGAAAGATCCCTCATGAATATCAAGCGAATTTCCATCCCTGATGTTGCACCTTCGCACGTCAAGTACTTCTAGTAGTGGGCTCATAAAATTGGGGTGCTGCTGGGTGTCCTTGAACTGAAGGGTTCATGTCGGACACGGACATGCACTGCATCAGGTTAACTTGACAAGGCTATCAAAACGGTTTAGGCCTTGTGGTAAAGAAGGTTGGGAGCCGGGGTATGAGATACCTTCCCAACCAACATGATTTGTATAGAGATACAATTAGCAAGGAGTTGCTTACCGGATAGGTATGTTGGCTAGCAGTGATGCTAAAGCTCACTAGTCGCATGGGCTAGTCGGATCCTGAATCACTGAGAGTTTGCGAAGGGATGCTGACTTTAGTGGGAGTATTTCTGTTTATGCTAGAATTACTCTACATAAACACACTGCTTAGTGATTGCATATTTTTCTTTTGTAGATTAATGGCTCCACCTACTCAACCCAACTTTGCATTAAAATCAATTCTGGAAAAGGATAAACTGAATGGAACAAACTTTACCACCTGGTATAGAAATCTGAGAATTGTTCTCAAGCATGATAAAAAGGAACATGTTCCATAGGATCCGCTTCCATAGGAACCTGCCGATAATGCTCATACCACAACCAGGAATGCCTACCAGAAACTCGTTGATGAATCAAACGAGATCAGTTGCCTCATGCTGGCTTGTATGGAGCCCGATTTGCAGCAACATTTCGAAAATGTTGGGGCTTTCGATATGATCGAGAGTCTCAAGAGCATGTTTCAGGTGCAGGATAGTACCGAAAGGTTCAACGTCTGATGATCCTTGATGGATTTTAAGCTGAAGGAAGGTGATCCACTGAGCCCGCATGTGATCAAGATGATCGGATATGTGCAAGCTTTGGATTGGTTGGGCTTCCCGCTCTTGGATGAGCTGGCTACAGATGCAGTTCTGGGTTCTCTTCCGCCTAGCTATGGGATGTTCATCTCGAACTATCATATGCATGGAATGGATAAGAAGCTCACTGAATTGCATGGGATGCTCAAAGTGGTAGAGCAGGATATTAAAGGCACGCATCAAGTGTTGATGGTGCAAAAATCGGCTAAGTTCAAGCAGAGTTGGTCCAAGAAAAAGGCCAAGGCCAAGGGCACGGAGACGGTAACCTTTGCCACTGCGCCGAAGTCTGGACCTGACTCAAAGACCATTTACTATCACTGCAAGGAGACCGGTCACTGGAAGAGGAACTGTAGCAAGTGGCTTGTAGAGCATGGCAAGAAGGCCGGAAATGCTTCTTCGGGTAAAGGTACACTTGTTGCATATGTTATAGACATTTACCTTGCTAACATACCTAGTAGCTCTTGGGTCTTTGATACCGGATCGGTTGTTCATATTTGCAACTCGATGCAGGGGCTGGTAAGAACTAGGCGTGTGGCGCAAGGGGAGATCGACATCAGGGTCGGTAACAAAGCAAGAGTTGCTGCGTTGGATGTCGGCACGATGCAGCTCCAGCTTCCTTCTGGATTTATTTTGGAATTGAATAGTTGTTATTACATTCCTGCACTTAGTCGAAACATTATTTCTGCCTCATGTTTGATGAGTTAGGGTTATGAATTCAATTTAAAGGACAATGGTTGTTCATTTTATTTGAATGGTATGTTCCACGGCTATGGACAAATTGTTGATGGGCTATTTATATTGAATCTGGAACAGGAACCGGTCTATAACGTGAATGTCAAGAGGCATAATCCTAATGAGATAAATCCGACGTACTTCTGGCATTGCCGACTTGGACACATTAGTCTAAAACGCATGAAGAAGCTCCATGATGATGGGCTCCTAACTTCGTCCAACTTCAGGTCATTCGAGACATGTGAATCATGCTTGCTCGGCAAGATGACCAAGTCTCCTTTCGCAAAGAGTTGCGAGAGGGGGTTCGAGCTATTGGTGCTTATACACATCGATGTGTGTGGTCCAATGAGCACAACCGCCAGTGGTGGCTATCAATACTTCATGACTTTTACCGACGACTTGAGTAGATATGGATATATCTATTTGATGAGGCACAAGTCGGAAACCTTTGAAAAGTTCAAAGAGTTTCAAAACAAGGTTGAGAATCAGCCCGACAAGACTATAAAGCTTCTATGATCTGATCGTGGAGGTGAGTACATGAGCCAGGAGTTTGATGATCATCTGAAAAGCCAAGGTATAGTACCTTAGCTCACACCTTCGGGTACGCCATAGAGAAACGGTCTGTCAGAACGAAGGAATATGACCTTGTTGGACATGGTCCGGTCTATGATGAGCAAATCGGATTTACCCTTGTCATTCTGGGGATACATTCTAGAAACTACAGCTTTCACACTCAACAGGGTACCAATTAAATCCGTATACAAGACACCACATGAGATGTGGACCGGGAAGAGTCCCAGTTTGTCTTTTCTAAAGATTTGGTGTTGTGAAGCATTTGTCAAGCGACTTATGCCAGATAAGCTTACACCCAAGTCGTATAAATGCATATTCATGGGATATGCGAGGGAAACCTTGGGATATAGCTTCTACAACCGTGAAGAGAACAAAGTGTTTGTTGCTCGGAACACGGTTTTCCTTGAGAAAGAGTTTCTCAGTCGGGAGGCCAGTGGGAGGACGGTCCGACTCGAAGAAATTCGAGGACCACTCGGGGACGGCTCGGCTAGTGATGAGATCATACTGGAGTCAGTTAGGGAACCCATAGTGGAAGCGGCACGGGAACCACAAAGGTCGAAAAGATTGCGCAGAGTGCGTGATGTGTTGTTTCTAGAAAGCGACGAGCCGACCATGTATGCGGAAGCGATGGTGAGCCTAGATTCTGAGGCATGGCTGGCGGCCATGAGATTCGAGTTAAAGTCCATGGATGAGAATCAAGTTTGGGACTTGGTTGATCCGCCGCTTGGCGTAATGGCCATTGGTTGCAAATGGGTCTTTAAGAAGAAAACCGATGTGGATGGAAATGTTCAGATCCACAAAGCTCGGCTTGTCGCTAAGGGTTATGGACAAGTTCAAGGAATTGACTACGACGAGACTTACTCGCCGATAGCGATGCTGAAGTCGGTGAGGATCGTACTAGCTATAGCTGCATATTTCGATTATGAGATATGGTAGATGGATGTGAAGACGACTTTCCTTCATGGAAATTTAACTGAGGACGTGTATATGATACAACCCGAGGGTTTTGTCGATCTGACTAGCGCTAGTAAGGTATGCAAGCTCAAGAGATCCATTTATGGGTTGAGGCAAGCATCTTGGAGCTGGGATATTTGTTTTGATGAGGTCGTCACTGGTCTCGGTTTCATCAAAAGCGAAGAGGACGCTTGTTTATACAAGAAGTTAAGTGGGAGCTCGATAGTGTTCTTGATCTTGTATGTGGATGACATATTGTTGATCGGGAATGATGTTTTGATGCTGAATTCGGTCAAGGAGTCATTGAATGGCATGTTTTCGATGAATGACCTTGGTGAGGTAGTGTATATTTTAGGCATTAAGATCTATAGAGATAGATCGAGGAGGCTGCTTGGCTTAAGCCAAAGCATGTACATAGATAAAGTGTTGAAGCGGTTCAACATGAGTGAGGCTAAGAAAGGGTTCTTGCCACTCTCACATGGTATAAGGCTAAGCGAGACTTAGAGTCCTTCGACATCTGATGAGCGAAACATGATGAGTAGGATTCCGTATGCCTTGGCAATCGGATCCATCATGTATGCCATGATATGTACACAGACTGATGTTGCTTTTGCAATAAGCCTAAAAAGCAGATACTAGGCCAACCCAGGTGAGAGTCACTGGGCAGCGGTAAAGACTATTCTGAAATACTTGAAAAGGACTAAAGAGATGTTCCTAGTTTATGGAGGTGAGGAAGAGCTCGTCGTAAGGGGTTATGCCGATGCTAGTTTCCAAACCGACAGAGATGGTCGTCGATCACAGTCCGGATTCGTCTACGTCATGAACGGAGGAGCAGTGAGCTGGATGAGTTCCAAGCAAGATACGGTGGTCGATTCTACGACAGAAGCCGAATACATTGCGTCTTGTGAAGCTGCAAAGGAAGGTGTTTGGATCCGGAACTTTCTGGATGATCTTGGTATTTTCCCAGCCTCGGTAAAACTGTTGGACCTTTATTGTGATAATTCTAGTGCCATCGCACAAGCCAAGGAGCCGAGGAATCACCACAAGGTCAGACACATAGATCGGAAATATCACCTGATGCGAACGATCCTAAAGAATGGTGATGTAGAGTTATGCAAAATTGCACACGGATGCAAATGTTGACTAAGCCGCTTCCACAACCCAAGCATGATGGGCATGTTAGAGCTATGGGCATACGATGTCTATTTGATTGACTCTAGTGCAAGTGGGAGACTGTTGGAGATATGCCCTAGAGGCAATCATGTATGATGATATTTCCTATGTGTTTATGAATAAAGTTGTCCTTGGATATAAATACTTGTTGGCAAGTACATCACTTGTCTATGAGATCTTGTGTTGTATGATACATCCTAAATTGTCCCTAGTTGCAAGTGACGTGTGGGCACACGTCGGACTAGACTAGCATATGACATGGTGGATGGCTCGGTCTCACTAGCCATGGATCATTGGATGCTAACCGGATAATATGGACTCGGAAGGATCTGGTCGGATTCGACGTAGTCGAATCTGAGTCGAGATAAGGTCCGAGTCGGACAGACCCAACTATGAGACATAGCGATATGTCATCTGTGAGTCTCTAGTACAACATACATTCTATGTCCTAAGACCCGAGCTGACGCATGTACTCGGGATGATGACAGACTTGCTTTGCGCCGACCAAACGCTACTCCGTAACTGGGTAGTTACAAAGGTAGGTTTCGGGTTTGTCCAGTCCCATGCTGCGAGACATGGCCGAGCAAGATGGGATTTGCCCCTCCAACTAGGAGAGATATACTCTAGGCCCCTCGTATGATCCGACCAGGATAATCATGGCCATGCAACAAGGATTATGAAATAGTCCAGTTTGTGGTCGGTATCACTGGAACGAGAAAGAGGTGGGGCTAGCATAAGGGTGACAGTCTCGCCTTGAGCCCGACAACATAATCGTGAGGCAAAGGTAACAAAACTGTGACACGTTGTACAGGTTCGCCTAACCAGCTTCATAATCTGCTTGGTGGTTGGCACGCCTTGCTAGAGGCCGCTACCAACCGTACAGGTCGGAGGTGATCCGAACTATGAACAAGCCGACTTGAACCTAAGGGGTCACACGCTTAAGGAAAGGAACCTACGAGGTCGGTTTGGAGGACACTGGTCGGATGTGATCCGAGATGGACTTGGAACGCGACCGAGTAGACTTTGGGCTTTAGGATCCGTCCAAGGCCCAAGTGTTGAGCCCATGATGGATGCCTATAAATAGTGGAGGTGCAGCACACTTGTCAAGTTGATCGCTTCGGTGCTGGCACTAGGGTTTGCATGTGTTGCGAATAGCCACCTCCACTCGCCGCCGATTGTGTGATCGGACCTAGCAGTCTGCCACACGACGTTCTTTCTGCACGCGCGGATACCGTTAGAGGCGTTGCACTTGCGCCACTCCGGTGAACCTGTTTGCGGGATCCGATAGGCTACGTGGGAGACCGGCAAGGAGGAGACAACTTCGGGACCGGCGACTCCGGGAACGCGCTACCTCAACTCTACATCCGCTGCACGACACTGCGCGTCTAGTGGTAATGATCTGTGATCCATCTCCCTTAGCATGTTCCTGGATGTTCTGCGCATAGGAAATTTTAATTTTAGTCGACGCACCCTACCGTAGAACCCAACAAGTACCGCAAAGAGCTATAGGCGGTAGTACCGCTGCAACAACGGTAGTACCGCCCAGAGCCTCAGGCGGAAGTACTTCCCTAGTTCCGCGCTAGTACCGCCTCAACTCGAGATGTGCTAGTCTCATGTCGGGCTCAGCGGTAGTAGTAGCGTCAGTACCGCTCGCAAGCGGTAGCCATGCCTACCACCGCTGCTAGTGCCGCCCAGGCTCTCGCTCCCATGTCCCTTCTCTCTTTGAGGCCTCTGCTCGCTGTTACTGCGGTAGTACCGCTCCCCTGAGCCGTATTACCGCTCGGTGCGGGTTGAAGGGGCGATAACAGTTGGATTGTTCCCCCCACTATAAAGGTGGGTTTTCTTCGCCAAGAAGACTCACCTCTTGTCCCCCAAGCTCCATTGTTGTTCCAAAGCTCATTTTCGCCCGATCTCTCTCCCTAGCCAATCAAACTTGTTGATTTTCTAGGGATTGGTTGAGAAGGCCCCGATCTACACTTCCACCAAGAGAAATTTGATTCCCCCCACTAACCCTTGTAGATCTTATTACTCTTGGGTGTTTTAGCACCCTAGATGGTTGAGTTCACCCTGAAGCCACATTCCATTGTGAAGCTCCGTGGTTCATTGGGAGCCTCCAATTCGGTTGTGGAGAGAGCCCCAACCTTGTTTGTAAAGGTCCGATTGCCGCCTTCAAGGGCACCACTAGTGGAATCATGACATCTCGCATTGTGTGAGTTCATGAGGAGAATACAGTGGCCCTAGTGGCTTCTTGGGGAGCATTGTGCCTCCACATCGCTCCAACGGAGACGTACTTCCCCTCAAAGGGAAGGAACTTTGGTAACACATCCTCGTCTCCACCGGCTCCACTTGTGGTTATTTCTTACCTTTACTTTGTGCAAGCTATTGTTGTGTTGTATCCTTTGCTTGCACTCGTTTTTATTGTTATTAGCATCATATAGGTTGCTCACCTAGTTGCATATCTAGACGACCTTTGTTGCTAACCCTAATTTGTGAAGAAAAGTTAAAATTTGGTAGTTGCCTATTCACCCCCTCTAGTCAAACATATCGATCCTTTCAATTGGTATCCGATCCTCGTCTATTTATTAAGGGTTTTATCACCTGAAGAATATGGTTGACACCGAGGAGGAAGTGCACGAGGACGTGGAGTTGACTTCGATCACACGAGATGACTTAAACGAAGCTTTGGCTTCACTTAAGACACCCATGACGACCAAAGTCAAGTCTATGCTTAAAGAATTGCTTGAGGAGATGAAATCCACTCCTGATCCCTTGCTTGTGGTTAATCCTACGTCATCGGAGTCGGAGTCCAATTCCGCCAAGGAAGCAGCTAAAGGTACTCATGTTTCTTCCCCTCAAGACTAGAATGGGACGGGAACCTTTGCCTCGATTCCCCCTCCCCCGGTCTATGGAGGACCGGTCCCTACACCTCGCATTAATATTCATGGTCCTCCTCCCAAGCTTGTTAAGGGTGATTTTTCTAATTCAGTCTTTCGCATTAAGTCTCATTTGAATCACTACTCAGCTAACCTTTGGAGAATCATTGAGCAAGGCTTCTACCTGCATGATCCAAACAACTTCACCCCAAGAGAAGAAGTGGACAATCAATACATTCACTCTGCTTTGTTCATCCTTCAAGATCTGGTCCCACCCGCAGATCTTTCTCACTTACGTCCTTTTGCTCGTGCAAAGGATTGTGGGAGAACATTCTTTCTATGTACAAGGGGAGCTCAAGCATCCACCAGTCCAACTTTGAAGTGGTCCTTAATGAGGCCGATGAATTCGTGATGCTAGAAGACGGGGCTCCGCGTGATATCTACCGGAGGGTGACTACTCTTGCGGTTGCTCTCCAAGACAATGGGAGCAAGGATACAGATGACACTTAGATCAAGCGCAAGTTTCTCAAGGACATCATGCCATTCAACAAGGCCATGTCTTCCGTGATTCATCAAAGGCTGGATTTTCACACCTTAACCTCAAGTGAAGTGTTGGATGAGTTTATTGCCATGAACATCATGAACAAGACAGCCGACAATGCTCTTGCTCGTGTCCACTCAAATAAAGGCACTCCCAGCCTTGCTTTGAAGGCCAAGGCCATTCCGGAAGAAGAAGAGGAAGAAGAAGAGGAGTGTTTCCCCAAGGACACCAAATATGCCTACCATGAGCACATAGCTCTTGCATCAAGGCAATTTTTGGACAACAAGAGGAACTCAAGGCCCAACTTCACCAAGAACAACTCAAGTGGGTCAAAGAATAAGCAACGAGTAAGGACTTGCAACGATTGCGGCAATGTGAGTCACTTTGTGCTGGAGTTCCCTTACGAGAAGAGGGAAGACAATGGTGGCAAACTCATTCGCAAAGACAAAGACAAGTCTTTCGCTAGCAAGAACAACTTCACCAAGAACACTCCTCCAAAGAGCTTGGTGGCACATGAAGTGTACCCCTCCGATGGTGATGAGGAACATACAAGTGGAGAAGGAATGGCAATGGCAACCATTGCCATTGCAACATCTCCCCCCTCCAAGGTGTCTCTCTTCGGCGCCCCCAACGAAAACACTATTGCCAAGTGTCTCATGGCCAAAGGTATCAACAAGGTAACTCCTAACATCAAAACCACCATCATTACTACTCCTTCATTGTTAGATTGTGTTGATGATAGTGAGGTGGAGAAAGTTGATGAAAATGAGTTCACCAAGTTTGTGAGCAAGCTCAAGGGTGAATCCAAGAAGCAGTTTGTTGCTCTCTTGGAACAACTTGGTGAGGCCAATGATATCATTGAGCCACATGAGGATACTATCTCCAAGTTGGAGGGGCATAGTCGTGACTATGACGATGAGATTGTAGATCTTTCCATTGCTCTAGAGGAAGAGCGAGATCTTCATTTGACTCTTGAGGAGTCACAAAATGTTGATCATGCTAAATTGCAAAAAGATCTTGATCATGCTATTGTTCTTACTCGTGTGCTTAAATCTGAGAAATTTCCACTTGGGGTTGGCCATGATAGACTCAATGAAGAATTTGATACACTTGACAAGGCTCACAAGGTCTTGAAGGGTGTTCATGCTTCTCTCAAAGAGTCTCATGATCAACTCCAAGTGAACCAAACCAAAGAGATTTCCACTTTGTCAGATTTCGGGTTCCACAAACCCTTGATACATTCGAACTTTGGGGTGCGTGCAGAGATCTCAACCTATCCAGCCTGCCTACTCACGATCTTCCTAAGCCTAGCATGTCGAGCTCAAAGGGACAAAGAGACACAACAGTTTATCCTGGTTCAGGCCACCTTGCGGTGTAATACCCTACTCCAGCGTTTTGGTGGATTGCTTCAAAGGGCTGAGGATGAACTAGTACAGTGGATGAACTGGCCTTAGGAGGTGAGGTGTTCTTGAGCTCAAGAGAGATGGTGAGGTGGTTGGATGAGAAGGGATCTGATCTATTCGCCCCCCTCCTTGGTGGTGGCTAAGTCCTATTTATAGTGGCCTTGGTCCTCTTCCCAAATGTTGGCGGGAAGGGATCCCACAATGACCAGATTTAAAGGGGGACAAGTAGTACATCCTATCCTGACTAAAGTGGTCTTTGCCTGCGAAAAGCCACTGGTCATGACATTGCGGTGGGCTCGGTGATGACCTCTGTCCTGCCGTCCTGGCGGTCTTGGTCTTGTTGCACCAGAATTGAAACCTTTGGCTGATTCCCCGGGACTCCGCACCTGCTGCTTGCCTCCTTTGCACAAAAGGGGAAGCTGGTGCTCTACACCCGCTGGCGCCCGCCTGGCCTTCTTCATCATGGCTCACGTCAGCTGAGCCTCATGAGGTGCACCTTGCATAGAACTCTCCGCCCCTCGGGAGCCAGCCTGAGGAGGCCGATCCCTTGGAGGTATTAGCGTCGTCCGCATCGCGAGGCTTGGCCCCTCGTGATGGTCTTGAGTTGTCGATGCTGAAGCTGGGCCATACCAGGCCGATGATGGAGCCGCGTAGTGGGCCGCAGGCAGGCAAGTCTAGGTATCCCCATATCCAGAACCCCGACAGTAGGCCCCGGGCCCAAGGCGTGCTCGGACTTGGCTTCTAAGCGAAGCCAAAGGGCAAGTGCGAGCACCACGGGCCCTAACCGCCTGCGGCCTTGAACGACACATGGAGATTGATGGGGCGTGGGCGTCTCCACTTCCCCATGCTGCCTTGAAATCCGCCAAGCCTGGTGGCCGCCCGCTGTTAGAGCAGCTCACCCTTGTAGATCGTCACGCTTGGCCTTTGTTTGTTCTCTTCCCTGGTCCGCGACTCCTTGCGCAGATCTAGTGCCAGTGCCACTCCCTTCCTGGCTTCCGCCATGGCTCCGCAGCAGAGGAAGAAGAAAGGGAAGTCGCGCGCCTCGGCTGGACCCTCACTGGTCTTCGAGCCGGCCCTCAAGCGGTCGATGATGGTCAATCAGGAAGGGATGGACAAGGTCCTCCCTGCTCTAGCAGCCGATTCCAATGAGTGGAAAGCGATGGCCGTTCGGCCTACATCTTGGCTTGTGGATGACACGAGCGCCACCGAGATCCCCATCTATCTCCATGCTCTCTTCACAGGTTTGATTCCTCCCTTCTCTCCTTTCTTCAATGCCATAATTTCACACTACCAGATCCACCTCCTACACCTGGATCCCTGCTCCATCATCCTCCTGGCCGTCTTCGCCTTCCTTTGCGAGGCCATGGTAGGCATTGCTCCTTCCATGGCCCTGTTTCGCCATTTCTTCTTGCTCCGGCTGGTCGAGGCCTGCCAATGCTCGGGGTGCACGACCTTTGAAGCTGTGGCAGCGACTGCTGGCTTGAGGATTGACTTTGAGCTTTCGCCTGCTGTGAAGGGGTTCCGGAAGTAGTGGTTGTTGGTTGACACTGGTACGCGCAACCCCCTGCTTCTGACCCCTCGAGCGCCAGCCGCGCCCAGCTCCAGCCGAGGGCATGTGAAGCTCGCCGACCGGCGTCTCGCCTGCGTCTAGAGGAGGTTGTCTAGGCTGCAGAAGCTAGAGGTGACAATGTCGATGGTGGTGAAGGAGTTCGTCCGGCAGCGCGTTGCCCTGCTCCAGCACCATTCTCGCCCGATGTGGGACCTTGCCGGTGCCGAAGACTCCATGAGGCTTCAGAAGCCGTCGCTACCCTTCGAGACCCTGAGCATGATACTCGAGCTCCTGACGGGAGAATCCAAACCCGCCGATCTTCCAGGAAATGGCTGCCTCCTCTACCAATGCTCGACCAAGGTGGCCTTCATGGGGCAGAGGACCCTATTCAATGAGTGGGGGTTACGCCCGGAGGGCCTCGAGGGGCCTCGCGAGAATTCCATCCTTGTGGCTCCCCTGCTGCTCGACCCTGCGGCATGTGCCCCAAGTGTGGAAGCAGGGAGGTGCACGCCACCAGCCGCTACTGAAGGGACCTCCGGAGATCTTGCACCACTTGGGGCTCTGGATGCCGGGACTCCCGAGACCCAGAAGAGGGCCATTGCGGGGTTGGCTCAACCCGACGCTCCAGAGGCAGTGGCTCCCGAAGTTCAAGGCGATGGTTCCGAGGTGGCTGCTAATGGTGGGGCACCCACTGGTGGTTCCGGGGCTGCCACCCAGGAAACCCCGCCAAGTGCTTCTGCTCCTGAGGCCACCGCCCTGGGTGCCCCGCCAAGCGCTCTTCCTCCACGAGGACCGCCCTTAGAGGCCCGATCGGCTCGACCTGAATCTTGAATTGCTCCATAAGAGGAAGGGATCTCCATGCCGCAGTGGCGGCTCCCGCCGACCGCTGAAGCTGAGGAAATACATGGCTGCGGACGAGTAAGTGCCTTCGTTGGCGATTCCTTGCGGCCATGCTATTTTCTGACCAGGGCCCTGCAGGGTCCCCGTGATGGTGAAGCCTCAGGAAGGGCGCCCTTCCAAGGATCTTGGCTCGATCCTAGCGCACATCCCCCCATGCCCTAGCTCCGCCCAGGGTACGGGGCCGACTACAACCGCTGGGGTGCCACAAGGGGGCCCTGGACTCGAGCCTCCTACCTCCTTCTTCCGAGACCCGGCCTGGGGGGCGAGGGTCGCAATGTTAACTCTCCGTCTGGTCGCTGCCGGCAGTTGGGTGCCCCCTGGGCAGTCTTCGTCTTAGGGTTCTGGAGCCATGTTGGCCAGCCCCCTGCCGGAGGTAGGCGAGATGTCCCACGCCTTTGGCGGCTCTTGGTGCTGAAGAAGGGCTTGGCAGTGTGCTGGCACTCACGCGCGAGCGCAGTGCTGTCCGCTTCGAGCTCTTCGGCGAGGTGATGCGTCCGATGATCCGGCTTGGTGGAGAGCTAGCCGACATCGACACCAAGCTTAAGGCAGAGGACCGCCAACTGGCACATGAGGGCGCCAGCTGAAGGTCGCCATCAACCTTGGTAGGCTTCAGCGTGATCGGGACGACACACTCGCGGTGGCCTCCCTCGCAACTTCTCGTGAGGCTTGCGCCCATGCCTTGGAGTAGGCCGAAGCCGCCAATCGTCGTCACGAGGTGGCTGAGGAGCGAGAGCGGGAGCTCCTGTCTTCAAATGTTGCCTTGGAGCGGGAGATCGAGGAGCGGCGTGCCCTCGTGACCGCGTTGCCAGGCAAAGCGCCTCTCATTGAGGCGGAGCTTCTGAAGCGCCAAGATGACCTGGCGCTGGAGGCTGTGGAGCACAACTTGGCGTTGGAGAGGTTGGAGGTGAGGGAGCGCTAGGCTGCTGCGGCCGAGGATGCCGTCACCGCCCAGGAAGCCCAGGTCCAGCTGGAGGTGGAGGAGAGGGTGGCGAAGGCACGCGCGGACCTGGCTGAAGGGCACCGTCTGGACTTGGAGCTGCTTAGGGCCGAGCTTGAGGGCAGGACCTCCGCCCTGAAGGCGAAGCTAGAAACTGCGGAGCAGCATGAGAATACTGCCATGGAGTCTCTGACTTCTACCGAATCCGGCCTGACCTCTTCTCGGGCCGAGTTATCCTCCCTTCATTAGCAAGTAAAGTACACCACATCCCTCACGGAAAGGGCTGCGAATGAAGCGAACCGTCGCCTGACACTGCAACGCGATCATGCCTTGTTGCTCCAGGATCTCCGAGCCAGGGCCAACCACGCGTTGGACACCATCTGTGACGACAGTGCTCCTCATCCGCACGAGAACGACTACGCCAGTACCTCAACTTCTTCATCGACATCGTTACCCGCCTGGAGGACGAGGCCATGAAGGCTCGCAAGCTTGTTGAGGAGAGGACCCGCGGCCTTCTTGGGCGCGCGTTCTCGCGTGTCTTCAGCAACCTCCTCAGCCACGACTCCCATTTTGACTTTGATGCTGTGCTAGCCCCCATGCCCGCGGCTACTCAGGACAAACTCGCCAAGTGGGTGGACGACCATGTGGACGCTCTGGTGAAAGAGTTTGCTTCTGAGGATGACATGGTCGTGCTCGCGTTCGGGGCAGGTGACATGGGTGATGGTGACGAAGAGGGTGGCCGCGACGACTTGGGCAGCACGAGCGGCGCGGATGAACGTGACGAAGAGGGTGCACCCAGCTAGGCCCGCACTTCCTTTTGCGTTAACCTATATGACCAAACTTGAACACTTCCTCATGAGAGCATTTTGAAAGGGGGAGCCCTTGTGATGTATATATAATTATGAAATGCCTTTGAAGTAGCGCTTGCGGCGTGCCCCCTTGGGTTCGCAACCTCAGGCAGGATGGCTATTATGACTTATCTTTGGTTCTGTGGGTCTTGTGTGAGCCCTAATGCTGTAGCAACGCTTGTCCTCTTGAGGCGAGCCTGCCGTGGGCTCGTGAGGGTCTAGCCCTCCCAAGGAGCCTGCTGACCTATCCTGGAGTGCTTTGCAAGGGACCAACTGTTGGACCACGGCTAGGTGCGCGCGTGGCGGCCACATCCTTGGTCCCTAGGGGGAAACCCCTGCAGGCTTGAGGCCTGCTCGATCATGCTTGACGTGCGCGCACCGCGTCCATCCCCCGTTTGCGGGTGCTCCGGGGGGGGGGGGCAGAGGGCGCGAGCCCTGCTCAAAAATGCAAAACCAAAAAACGAGAGATCAACACAAGACAAGAAAACTCCCCCCATTTTTCTTTTGATAAACGCACGAGAGCCAAGTTCATTCCAAAAAGCCAGCAAATTGGGTACAAGAAGAGACACGAAAGCAAACAGCCGCGTCCGGCACCTAGCTAGTCTTCAGGTCTTCTCACCAGCGCGGAGCTAAGTGCTTCCACTGGGCATGGGCATAGTCACTGGAAGACAGTGTCAACGGTCAGTGCGGAGCATGGTGCTTCCACTTGGACGTGAGTGGGAGCCCCTATGAGGCCCCAGGGCGGCACTCAGGAGACTCCAGGGCATGTAAAACCACACTCCTTATTACGTGAGAGTGTCACGAGCGAAGACCTTCACAGGCCGGAGCCTTGATACATGTCGCCCAATGAGGACCCCGCCCTGCGCCGCCCCCGACCACCGCTGGGGAGACCGGAAACCAGGACAAGACCAAGGGGCAAGGGGGACGCTGGCGGCATCCTCAGCGACCGTAGGCCCTCTGCCGGGGGGAAGGGCTTGCCGGCGCCTTCCCCAACGGGGGACCTATTTCCGAGCAGCGTCTTGCTCCACGCAGT
>NC_057813.1:279666585-279731000 GCF_018294505.1 Triticum aestivum
CCTGGGGCCCTGGCGGTAGCTGCGCCTCGGTTCACCTGCGATCCATGGTTAGCGCAGGCGTGCTCCTGAGGCGTTAACTGTATCCAGTGGTTGTTGTTGTTGAAGATGTCAGTGGAGTCCTGCAGCGGCCCGCAAAGAGCCTCGGCATTGTGCTCCTCCAGTGCCCAGCCTGGCATGGGGGATCGGCTGTGGCCTTCTCCCGACGCGTACCTCAGGTCCACTACAGTAGGTACGTAGGCCTCCAGACTGGCCGCGCACGAGTCGTTGCCTAGTTTCCTCGCGCTCCCATCTTCTTCGATTGCCATTGGGCCCTGATGACTGAGGGCTGATGCCCCAACACGACCCTAGGGAAGGTTGCTTGGAGTAGCCCCACCCCGGGGAGGCATGGTCGAAGCAGTGCGGGCTGCACCACGAGGTAGGCCGATGCCGAGAGGCTCTTCATGAGCCAGGGGAGGAGGCGCGCGGGAGTGGCGAGGGTGAGCACGCGCCCCCGCCATGGCCAGCGACATGGGAGGGTGCATAACAGTGCAGCCCCCCTGCATGCTGCATCCATCAGCTCGGCAACTCCCTCCAGAAGGGTGTCACGGCCGCTCTTCGCCAGCCTGCACCTCAGCAGTTCTTGAGCCACGATGACTGCAGCCCGCATGTTCGCCTGCTCCCGGTGAGAGTGCGGTGCTATTGCCGCGGCGTAGCTTGAAGACCGTGTGGTGGCGCGGTTGTGGCGCGGCGCCAGAGGGGAGGGCTGTGGCTGGAGGGCTGCGGCTTGCGCCTCCCATGGGCGGCAGCCCCAGGCGGGGTGCGGGCCACGAGCAGAGCGGAGTGGAGATCCTCCTTGTCGGCAGGTGCTGTCGAGGAAGGCCGGACAACCCAGTGCTCCATGTGGGCTCTCGGGGCATCGGCCATGGAAGTGTCCGAGTAGCGGTGGATCGATCGACGGATGAGAGGAGCCGACGCACCCCTACCTGGCGCGCCAAATGTTGTATTTTGGGTTCCGCAAACTCTTGATAGGTTCGAACTCTGGGGTGAGTGCGAAGATCTCAACCTACCTAGCCTGCCTAATCGCGATCTTCCTAAGCCTAGCGCATCAACCTCAAAGGGACAGAGAGACACAACAGCTTATCCTAGTTCGGGCCACCTTGCAGTGTAATACCCTACTCTAGCATTTTGGTGGATTGCCTCGAAGGGCTGAGGATAAACTAGTACAATGGATGAACTGGCCTCAGGAGGTGAGGTGCTCGTGAGCTCAAGAGAGCTGGTGAGGTGGTTGGATGAGAAGGGATCTGATCTGTTCGCCCCCCTCCTTGGTGGTGGCTAAGTCCTATTTATAGTGGCCTTGGTCCTCTTCCCAAATGTTGGCGGGAAGGGATCCCATAACGGCCAGATTTGAAGGGGGGCAAGTAGTACATCCTATCCTGACTAAAGTGGTCTTAGCCTGTGAAAAGCCTCTGGTCATGACGCTGCGGTGGGCTCGGTGATGACCTCTGTCCTGCCACCTTGGCGGTCTTGGTCTTGTTGCACCAGAATGGAAACCTTTGGCTGATTCCTCGGGACTCTACACCTGCCACTTGCCTCCTTTGCACCAAAGGGGTAACTGGCGCTCTGCGCCCGCTGGCGCCCACCTGGCCTTGGTCGTCATGGCTCACGTCAGCTGAGCCTCGTGAGGTGCACCTTGCATAGAACTCTCCGTCCCTCGGGAGCCAGCCTGAGGAGGTCGATCCCTTGGAGGTCTTGGCGTCATCTGCCTCGCGAGGCTTGGCCCCTCATGAGGGTCTTGAGTTGTCGATGCTAAAGCTGGGCCATACCAGGCCGTCGATGGAGCCGCGCAGTGGGCCGTAGGCAGGCAAGTCTGGGCACCCCCATATCCAGAACGCCGACACACTTGTCCTCCTTTCGTTCTATTTGATAAACCTCATGTTACTAACCCTTGTTGTGAGCATGTGCATCTTATGGAAGAAAATGCCAAGTTGAAAGAGCAATTTGAGAAGGGCCTTGTGACATGCATACAAGGTGAAAAGAACCTCAATGACCTTTTGACAAGCCAAAAGGAAGTTGTAGGAAAGGAGGGACTTGGGTTTGCACCCAAGTCAAATAAGAAGAAGAAGAAGAAGACCAAGCAACCTCTTCTACTAAAGGGAACTTTTGTCAAGGCAGGTGAGGGTACTCATGAGAAGAAGAAGAACAAGGAAGTGAGTGGTGATGCCAAGAAGCGAAAAACCGCCCTAACAACAAAGCCAATGACTTTAAACCTTCTTATGTTTTATGCCGTGCTAGTGATGGGCATGTTTATGCCAAATTCATTGGTTCTTACTATGAGTACATTGAATGGTCTTTTTGGGTTCCTAAGACCCTTGTTACTAACCTCAAAGGACCCATTCAAGAATGGGTACCTAAATCCAAGCATTGATGTCTTGTAGGAGTTTTCTTCCGGTGGAGTGTCATGGTTGCTTGATAGTGGGGCAACAAATCATATGACCGGGAGCAATGAATTGGTGGTGGATGTGCATCCAATTCTATCTATGCCCACCCGTGTCCAATTTGGTGATGCTTCAACTTCTAAGGTATTGGGACTTGGCAAGGTGGTCATGAGAAGGTCATGCTTGTTGAGTCCCTTGCATACAATTTACTTTCCGTTCGTCAACTTGCACTTATGAGCTTTGCAACATTCTTTGATCTTGATACCGTGGACCTTTTGTGGAGCAAGACTCTTAAAGTAGCTTTTGTTGGACATGTTGAGAACGGTCTCTATGTGGTGAAATTTTTGGAGTGACCCACTAAGACCGCGACTTGCCTAATGGCTAAAGTTGATGTGGGTTGGCTTTGGCATCACCGACTAGCCCATGTCAATATGAGATCTTTGCAAAATCTCCTCAAAGGGGATCATGTCCGTGGACTAACAAATGTGAGTTTTGCCAAAAACCGTGCTTGCAGTGCTTGTATCAAAGGAAAGCTTCATGAAACAGCTCACCGACCCTCGACTATCATCTACTCGAAGAGGCCCTTGGAGCTCCTTCACATGGATCTCTTTGTACCTCCATCCTTTGATAGTCTTGGTGGAAGAAAGTATTGCTTGGTGATTATGGATGACTACTCAAGATATACATGGGTATATTTCTTCAAGAGGAAGAGTGAGACTCAACAAACCATCATCAACTTTGCAAATGAAGCTCAACATCAATGTGAAGCAAATATCTTGATGATTAGAAGTGACAACGACACCGAGTTCAAGAACTACACCTTGCATGGGTTTCTTAGTGACGAGGGGATCAAGCACCAATATGCTGCACCCTATACCCCTCAACAAAATGGTGTGGCAGAGAAGAAGAACCGGATGTTGATGGATGAGGCAAGGACCATGATGTCGGAGTTCTAATCTCCATGCAACTTTTGGGCCGAAGCCATCAACACTGCATGTCATGCATCCAATAGGCTCTATCTCCGCAAATGCTTGAACAAGACTCCATATGAGATACTTACCAGCAACAAGCCCAACCTCAAGTACTTCTGGGTGTTCGGTTGTAAGTATTTCATTCTCATGAAAGGTGTTCGTTTGTCTAAATTCGAATCTAGAGCTCAAGAGGGCATATTTGTTGGTTATGCTACAAACTCTCATGCTTACTGTGTTCTCAACAAGTCCACCAAACTCATTGAGGAGACGTGTAACATGGAGTTTGATGAAAATAACGGCTCCCACGTGGACCAAAAGTGGTCTTTGTGATGTAGGTGATGAAATTCCTCCCCAAGCCATAAGAAGAATGGGGATTGGTCAAATACTCCCCATTGAGGAACCCCTTGTGGCCGAAGGAGAAGGACAATGCTCTACTCAAGTGTAGCCATCACCTACGCTAGACCCACACGCTTCCGAAGAACAAAGTGAAGGCCCTCAACCCAATGAGCAAGATCAAGGGCAAGATAAACCCCATGGAGATGGTGATGCACCAAATGATGCCCAAGATTAAGTTCATGCCTCCGATCTTGCTCAAGATCAAGAGAAAGCTCAAGGTCAAGAGCAAGCTCAAGACGGTGCCCAAGATCAAGAGCATGCTCAATATCAAGGGCAAACTCAAGACTGTGCTCAAGATGAGCAAGCTGATCCTCAAATGCCCATCGAGGAACTTTTGGAGCGCCATGCCACCAAGGTGGCTTCCAAGCTCGAGCGTCAACAACGTGTCATGGAGAATGTGCTTGGAAGCTTGAGAAAAGGGGTAACTACTCGTAAAAAATTGTCAAACTTTTGTGAGCATCACGCATCTGTTTCGTGTGTTGAACCCCATGTCACAACCCAAGAGTTTGATTGCAATTAGTTGCATCAGCATCCTTGTAGCATGTTTAAATTCTCTTTAACCTTGAATTGGGGATTGACAAACCCTAGCACCCCCTGATCATAACAGGTTCAACTAAAAATTGTCTCAATGAACCCAAATGCCCTTCACAAAATGTTCATCGTCTCTAGATTGGTCTTGAACCTCTGCCAAAAATAGTGCACATTTTCCAAGGTCATTTGGGGTCACTGAATTAAATCATAAGTATTTGCATTTGGACATTTAAATGCTATAAATATTTCGAATGTCCAAATAATTCTGAAAGTATTTGGGTGTTGTTGAGAATAATTCAAATCGTGCCCACATTTAATTTTAGGATTTTTAGAGGTGTTCAGGTATTTTAAATAAACAAGAAAAACAAACAACAGAAAAGATAAAAAAACTAGAAAATAAAGAGAGAGGTATCCCACCTGGGCCACTTACCTGGCCAGCCCAGCTGGCAGCCCAGCCAACTGTTGGGGAACGTAGCAGAAATTCAAAATTTTCCTACGTGTCACCAAGATCTATCTATGGAGAAACCAACAACGAGGGGAAGGAGAGTGCATCTACATACCCTTGTAGATCGCCAAGCGGAAGCGTTCAAGAGAACGGGGTTGAAGGAGTCGTACTCGTCGTGATCCAAATCACCGGAGATCCTAGTGCCGAACGGACGGCACCTCCGCATTCAACACACGTACAACCCGGTGACGTCTCCCATGCCTTGATCCAGCAAGGTGAGAGGGAGAGGTTGAGGAAGACTCCATCCAGCAGCAGCAAAACGGCTTGGTGGTGATGGAGGAGCGTGACAATCCTGCAGGGCTTCGCCAAGCACCGCGGGAGAGGAGAAGTGAGAGAGGTAGGGCTGCGCCTGGGAGAGGTCAAAACTCATGTGTTGGCAGCCCCAAAACCCTCAAGTATATATAGGGGAGAGGGAGGGGGTGCGCCCCCTCTAGGGTTTCCACCCCAAGGGGTGCGGCAGCCCCAATCCCATCTAAGGGTGGCGGCCAAGGGGGGAGAGGGGGGAAACTTGCCCCCCAAATTAGGTGGAAGCACCCCCTCCCCAAACCCTAGGCGCCTTGGGCCCTTGTGGGGGGGCGCACCAGCCCACCTGGGGCTGGTCCCC
Source organism: Triticum aestivum (assembly GCF_018294505.1). Taxonomy (NCBI): domain Eukaryota; kingdom Viridiplantae; phylum Streptophyta; class Magnoliopsida; order Poales; family Poaceae; genus Triticum; species Triticum aestivum. The sequence goes on from NC_057813.1 coordinate 279,672,007, forward strand.
TCCCACACTTGGCCCATGCAGCCCTCCGGGGCCGGTGGCCCCACTTGGTGGACCCCCGGGACCCTCCCGGTGGTCCCGGTACGTTACCGATAAAACCCGAAACTTTTTCGGTGACCAAAACAGGACTTCCCATATATAAATCTTTACCTCCGGACCATTCCGGAACTCCTCGTGACGTCCGGGTTCTCATCCGGGACTCCGAACAATATTCGGTAACCACATACAAACTTCCTTTATAACCCTAGCGTCATCGAACCTTAAGTGTGTAGACCCTACGGGTTCGGGAACCATGCAGACATGACCGAGACGTTCTCCGGTCAATAACCAACAGCGGGATCTAGATACCCATGTTGGCTCCCACATGTTCCAGGAAGATCTCATCGGATGAACCACAATGTCAAGCACTCAATCGATCCCGTATACAATTCCCTTTGTCTAGCGGTATTGTACTTGCCCGAGATTCGATCGTCGGTATACCGATACCTTGTTCAATCTCGTCACCGGCAAGTCTCTTTACTCGTTCCATAACACATCATCCCGTGATCAACCCCTTGATCACATTGTGCACATTATGATGATGTCCTACCGAGTGGGCCCAGAGATACCTCTCCTTTACACGGAGTGACAAATCCCAGTTTCGATTCGTGCCAACCCAACAGACACTTTCGGAGATACCTGTAGTGCACCTTTATAGCCACCCAGTTACATTGTGACGTTTGGTACACCCAAAGCATTCCTACGGTATCCGGGAGTTGCACAATCTCATGGTCTAAGGAAAAGATACTTGACATTAGAAAAGCTTTAGCATACGAACTACACGATCTTTGTGCTAGGCTTAGGATTGGGTCTTGTCCATCACATCATTCTCCTAATGATGTGATCCTGTTATCAACGACATCCAATGTCCATGGTCAGGAAACCGTAACCATCTATTGATCAACGAGCTAGTCAACTAGAGGCTCACTAGGGACATGGTGTTGTCTATGTACCCGCACATGTATCTGAGTTTCCTATCAATACAATTATAGCATGGATAATAAACGATTATCATGAACAAGGAAATATAATAATAACTACTTTATTATTGCCTCTAGGGCATATTTCCAACAGTCTCCCACTTGCACTAGAGTCAATAATCTAGTTCACATCGCCATGTGATTAACATTGATAGGTCACATCGCCATGTGACCAACATCCAAAGAGTTTACTAGTGTCTAAACTAGTTCACATCACTATGTGATGAAGTCTCAATGAGTTCTGGGGTTTGATCATGTTTTTCTTGTGAGAGAGGTCTTAGTCAACGGGTCTGCAACATTCAGGTCCGTATGTACTTTGCAAATCTCTATGTCATATTGTAAGTGTTGCTTCCACGCTCCACTTGGAACTATTACAAATGGTTGTTCCACTATACGTATCCGGTTTGCTACTCAGAGTCACTCGGATAGGTGTTAAAGCTTGCATTGACGTAACCCTTTACATCAAACTCTTTATCACCTCCATAATCGAGAAACATATCCTTATTCCTCTAAGGATAATTTTGACCGCTATCTAGTGATCCACTCCTTGATCACCTTTGTAACCTCTTGCTAGATAAGTAGCAAGGCACACATCAGGTGCGGTACACATCATAGCATACTATAGAGCCTACATCTGAAACATAGTGGACGACCTTCGTCCTTTCTCTCTCTTCTGCCGTGGTCAAGCTTTAAGTATTAACATCATACCTTACAACTCAGCCAAGAACTTCTTCTTTGACTGATCCATCTTGAACACCTTGAAGATCATGTCAAGGTATGTGCTCATTTTGAAAGTACCATTAAGCATTTTGATCCATCCTCATAGATCTTTGATGCTCAATGTTCAAGTAGCTTAATCCAGGTTTTCCCTTGAAAAACACTTTTCAAATAACCCTATATGCTTTCCAGAAATTCTACATCATTTCTGATCAACAATATGTCAATAACATATACTCATCAGAAATTCTATAGTGCTCCCACTCACTTCTTTGGAAATACAAGTTTCTCATAAACTTTGTATAAACTCAAAATCTTTGATCATCTCATCAAAGCGTTCATTCCAACTCCGAGATGCTTACTCCAGTCCTTAGAAGGATCGCTGGTGCTAGCATACCTTTTAGCATCCTTAGGATCGACAAAACCTTTCTGATTGTATCACATACAACCTTTCCTTATGAAAACTGGTAAGGAAACTCGTTTTGACATCCATCTGCCAGTTTTCATAAATGTAGCTAATGCTAACATGATTCCGACAAACTTAAGCATCGCTACGGATGAGAAAATCTCATCGTAGTCAACTCCTTGAACTTGTGAAAAACTCTTCGCCACAAGTCGAGCTTCATAGACAGTGACATTACCGTCCACGTCCGTCTTCTTCTTAAAGATCCATTTGTCTCAATGGCTTGCCGATCATCGGGCAAGTCCACCAAAGTTCATGCTTTGTTCTGATACATGGATCCTATCTCGGATTTCTTGGCTTCTAACCATTTGTTGGAATTTGGGCCCACCATCGCTTCTCCATAGCTCGTAGGTTCATTGTTGTCTAGCAACATGACCTTCAAGACAGGATTACTGTACCACTCTAAAGTAGTACACATCCTTTTCATCCTACGAGGTTCGGTAGTGACTTGATTCGAAGCTTCATGATCACTATCATAAGCTTCCACTTCAATTGATGTAGGTGCCACAGGAACAACTTCCTGTGCCCTGCTACACACTGGTTGAAGTGATGGTTCAATAACCTCATCAAGTCTCCACCATCCTCCCACTCAATTCCCGAGACAAACCTTTCCTCGAGAAAGGACCCGATTCAAGAAACAATCCCTATTGCTTTCAGATCTGAATTAGGAGGTATACCCAACTGCTTTGGGTGTCCTATAAAGATGCATTTTATCCGCTTTGGGTTCAAGCTTATCAACCTGAAACTTTTTCACATACGCGTCGCAGCCCCAAACTTTAATAAACAACAACTTAGGTTTCTCCAAACCATAGTTCGGTGTCGTCTCAACGGAATTACGTGGTGCCCTATTAAAGTGAGTGTGCTTGTCTATAATGCCTAGCCCATGAATGATAGTGGTAATTCGATAAGAGACATCATGGTACGCACCATATCCAATAGGGTGTAACTATGATGTTCGGACACACCATCACACTATGGCGTTCCAGGCGGTATTAATTATGAAACAATTTCCACAATGTCTTAATTGCGTGCCAAAGCTCGTAACTCAGATACTCATCTCTATGATCATATCATAGACATTTTATCCTCTTGTCACAATCATCTTCAACTTCACTCTGAAATTACTTGAACCATTCAATAATTCAGACTTGTGTTTCATCAAGTAAATATACTCAACATCTACTCGAATCATCTATGAAGTAAGAACATAACGATATTCACTGCATGCCTCAGCACTCATTGGACTGCACACATCAAAATGTGTTACATCCAACAAGTTCCTATCTTGTTCCATCTTACTGAAAAAGAGGCTTTTCAGTCATCTTGCCCATGAGGTATGATTTGCATATCTCAAGTGATTCAAAATCAAGTGAGTCCAAACGATCCATCTGCATGGAGATTCTTCATGCGTATACACCAATAGACATGGTTCGCATATCTCAAACTTTTCAAAAACGAGTGAGTCCAAAGATCCATCAACATGGAGCTTCTTCATGCGTTTTATACCAATGTGACTTACATGGCAGTGCCACAAGTAAGTGGTACTATCATTACTATCTTATATCTTTTGGCATTAAAATGTGTATCACTACGATCGAGATTCAATAAACCATTCCTTTAGGTGCAAGACCATTGAAGGTATTATTCAAATAAATAGAGTAACCATTATTCTCCTTAAATGAATAACCGTATTGCGATAGACATAATCCAATCATGTCTATGCTCAACGCAAACACCAAATGACAATTATTTAGGTTTTTGACACCAATCTCGATGGTAGAGGGAGCGTGCGATGCTTGATCACATCAACCTTGGAAACACTTCCAACACATATCGTCAGCTCACCTTTAGCTAGTCTCCGTTTATTCTGTAGCTTTTATTTCGAGTTACTAACACTTAGCAACCGAACCGGTATCTAATACCCTGGTGCTACTAGGACTACTAGTAAAGTACACATTAACATAATGTATATCCAATATACTTCTATCGACCTTGCCAGCCTTCTTATCTACCAAGTATCTAGGGTAATCCTGCTCCAGTGGCTGTTCCCCTTATTACAGAAGCACTTAGTCTCGGGTTTAGGTTCAACGTTGGGTTTCTTCACTGGAGCAGCAGCTGATTTGCCGTTTCATGAAGTATCCCTTCTTGCCCTTGCCCTTCTTGAAACTAGTGGTTTCACCAACCATCAACGATTGATGCTCCTTCTTGATTTCTACTTTCGCGGTGTCAAACATCGTGAATACCTCAAGGATCATCTTATCTATCCCTGATATGTTATAGTTCATCACGAAGCTCTAGCAGCTTGGTGGCAATGACTTTGGAGAAACATCACTATCTCATCTGGAAGATCAACTCCCACTCGATTTAAGTGATTGTTGCACTCAGACAATCTGAGCACAGGCTCAACGATTGAGATCTTCTCCCTTAGTTTGTAGGCTAGAAAACTCGTCGGAGGTCTCATACCTCTTGACGTGGGCACGAGCCTGAAATCCCAATTTCAGCCCTCGAAACATCTCATATGTTCCGCGACGTTTCGAAAACGTCTTTGGTGCCTCAACTCTAAACCGTTTAACTGAACTATCATGTAGTTATCAAAACGTGTATGTCCGATGTTCACAACATCCACAGACTTCGTTTGGGGTTCAGCACACTGAGCGGTGCATTAAGGACATAAGCTTTCTACTGTTCGCATAATCGCTACTGTCAACTTTCAACTATATTTTCTCTAGGAACATATCTAAACAGTAGAACTAAAGCGCGAGCTAATGACATAATTTGCAAAGATCTTTTGACTATGTTCAGGATAATTAAGTTCATCTTATGGACTCCCACTCAGATAGACATCCCTCTAGTCATCTAAGTGATTACATGATCCGAGTAAACTAGGCCGTGTCCGATCATCACGTGAGACGGACTAGTCATCATCGGTGAACATCTTCATGTTGATCGTATCTACTATACGACTCATGCTCGACCTTTCGGTCTCTTGTGTTCCGAGGCCATGTCTGTACATGCTAGGCTCGTCAAGTTAACCTAAGTGTTTCGCGTGTGTAAATCTGGCTTACACCCGTTGTATGTGAACGTAAGAATCTATCACACCCGATCATCACGTGGTGCTTCGAAACGACGAACTTTCACAATGGTGCACAGTTAGGGGGAACACTTTCTTGAAATTTTAATGAGGGATCATCTTATTTACTACCGTCGTTCTAAGCAAATAAGATGTATAAACATGATAAACATCACATGCAATCAAAAAGTGACATGATATGGCCAATACCATTTTGCTCCTTTTGATCTCCATCTTCGGGGCTCCATGATCATCATCGTCACCGGCATGACACCATGATCTCCATCATCATGATCTCCATCATCGTGTCTCCATGAAGTTGTCTCGCCAACTTATTACTTCTACTACTATGGCTACCAGTTAGCAATAAAGTAAAGTAATTACATGGCATTGTATAATGACACGCAGGTCATACAATAAATAAAGACAACTCCTATGGCTCCTGCTGGCTGTCATACTCATCGACATGCAAGTCGTGATTCCTATTACAAGAACATGATCAATCTCATACATCACATATCATTCATCAGATTCTTCTTGGCCATATCACATCACATAGCATACCCTGCAAAAACAAGTTAGACGTCCTCTAATTGTTGTTTGCATGTTTTACGTGGCTGCTATGGGTTTCTAGCAAGAACGTTTCTTACCTACGCAAAACCACAACGTGATATGCCAATTGCTATTTATCCTTCATAAGGACCCTTTTCATCGAATCCGTTTCAACTAAAGTGGGAGAGACTGGCACCCGCTAGCCACCTTATGCACCAAGTGCATGTCAGTCGGTAGAACCTGTCTCACGTAAGTGTACGTGTAAGGTCGGTCCGGGCCGCTTCATCCCACAATACCGTCGAAACAAGATTGGACTAGTAATGGTAAGCATATTGAACAAAATCAACACCCACAACTACTTTGTGTTCTACTCGTGAAAAGAATCTACGCAATAGACCTAGCTCATGATGCCACTATTGGGGAACGTAGCAGAAATTCAAAATTTTCCTACGTGTCACCAAGATCTATCTATGGAGAAACCAGCAACGAGGGGAAGGAGAGTGCATCTACATACCCTTGTAGATCGCCAAGCGGAAGCGTTCAAGAGAACGGGGTTGAAGGAGTCGTACTCGTCGTGCTCCAAATCACCGGAGATCCTAGTGCCGGACGGACGGCACCTCCGCGTTCAACACACGTACAGCCCGGTGACGTCTCCCATGCCTTGATCCAGCAAGGTGAGAGGGAGAGGTTGAGGAAGATTCCATCCAGCAACAGCACAACAGCGTGGTGGTGATGGAGGAGCGTGGCAATCCTGTAGGGCTTCGCTAAGCACCGCGGGAGAGGAGAAGGGAGAGAGGTAGGGCTGCGCCTGGGAGAGGTCAAAACTCATGTGTTGGCAGCCCCAAAACCCTCAAGTATATATAGGGGAGAGCGAGGGGGTGCGCCCCCTCTAGGGTTTCCACCCCAAGGGGTGGCAATCCCATCTAAGGGTGGCGGCCAAGGGGGGAGAGGGGGGAAACTTGCCCCCCAAGTTAGGTGGAAGCACCCCCTCCCCAAACCCTAGGCGCCTTGGGCCCTTGTGGGGGGGCGCACCAGCCCACCTGGGGCTGGTCCCGTCCCACACTTGGCCCATGCATCCCTCCGGGGCCGGTGGCCCCACTTGGTGGACCCTCGGGACCCTCCCGGTGGTCTCGGTACGTTACCGATAAAACCCGAAACTTTTCCGGTGACCAAAACAGGACTTCCCATATATAAATCTTTACCTCTGGACCATTCCGGAACTCCTCGTGATGTCCGGGATCTCATCCGAGACTCCGAACAATATTCAGTAACCACATACAAACTTCCTTTATAACCCTTGCGTCATCGTACCTTAAGTGTGTAGACCCTACGGGTTCGGGAACCATGCAGACATGACCGAGACGTTCTCCGGTCAATAACCAATAGCGGGATTTGGATACCCATGTTGGCTCCCACATGTTCCACAATGATCTCATCGGATGAACCACAATGTCAAGGACTCAATTGATCCCGTATACAATCCCCTTTGTCTAGCGGTATTGTACTTGCCCGAGATTCGATCGTCGGTATATCGATACCTTGTTCAATCTCGTCACCGGCAAGTCTCTTTACTCGTTCCGTAACACATCATCCCGTGATCAACCCCTTGATCACATTGTGCACATTATGATGATGTCCTACCGAGTGGTCCCAGAGATACCTCTCCGTTAACACGGAGTGACAAATCCCAGTCTCGACTCGTGCCAACCCAACAGACACTTTCGGAGATACCTGTAGTGCACCTTTATAGCCACCCAGTTACGTTGTGACGTTTGGTACACCCAAAGCATTCCTACAGTATCCGGGAGTTGCACAATCTCATGGTCTAAGGAAAAGATACTTGACATTAGAAAAGCTTTAGCATAGAACTACACGATCTTTGTGCTAGGCTTAGGATTGGGTCTTGTCCATCACATCATTCTCCTAATGATGTGATCCCGTTATCAATGACATCCAATGTCCATGGTCAGGAAACCATAACCATCTATTGATCAACGAGCTAGTCAACTAGAGGCTCACTAGGGACATGGTGTTGTCTATGTACCCACACATGTATCTGAGTTTCCTATCAATACAATTATAGCATGGATAATAAACGATTATCATGAACAAGGAAATATAATAATAACTACTTTATTATTGCCTCTAGGGCATATTTCCAACACCAACAGGCCCAGCCCACCAGCGCCATTGTCCTCCTCGCACCACTTGGCCAGGCACGTGGCCGACGCGCGTGCACGCACGTCACGCCACCGGCTCGCCTGCCGCGGTTCATCTACTTGGTGTCGTCTGGATCCAGTCGACACCCTCACTCCTCCCCCCTGCTCTCTTCCTTGCTCTCCTCCGCCCCCGTCAATCCCTGCTGTCACCGCTGCTCATCGTCGTCATAGTCACCATGCTCTTCACGCCCACCCATGGTGCCGAGGAGCTACGCCTCGACCACTTATTCCACCTCGCCGAGCAACACACAACGGGAGCCCATGCAACACCGCCATCGCCATCGTCTTCAACCTCCAGTTCCCGAGATCGCCAGCAACGCAACATCACCGTCCACCCTCCCCCGAGCCCGCTGACGCCTCCAAACGATGCGCTATGAGCTCCTGCATCGAACCCCCCTTCTCCGCTTTGTTTGCACGTTGTAGACATTACCCCCTTGCAGATCGTAGCATGCCGCCGCCCAATCTCGCCGCTGACGCAGCTCCGGCGACCATTTTGTCACCCCGGCGAGTCCAACACGCTCATAGCACCTGTAGAGCATCCCTAGCACTTTAGTTTGCTTGTTTTCAAGCTGCAAATGCGCTTCCATGCACGACCGAACTCCGGCGGCCGCAACCAAGCTCGCCGCCATCGACTCTGGCCACCCCAGGCCCAGCCACGACCATCACCCGATGCGCCATCGAGCTAGCTGTCCAATGTGCCTAGCCGCACGTCTTTTGGAGCACCATAGAGGAAACCCGAGGCACAAGAGAGCCGCTGTCCTCGTCGGCGGCTAAACGCCGGCAGGTTTGACCCCGTTGACCAGGGGTTTGATCTCCCCTGGGTCGCCGACAAGTAGGCCCAAGCCCCTGCTAATTTTGGTTAAGTTTTATTTAAACTTAATTAGTCTTACTGATACTGACATGTGGGCCCAGGCCCTTAACTAATCTAGATTAGGATTAAATTAGTGCTAATTAACTTAGGTTAGTTAGCTAGACATTGACATATGAGTGCCATGGTCCAGGTTTGACCTGGACCGACCCGTTGACCTGCTGACGTCACTCAGACGTCTTGCTGACACAGTAAAGGATTTTGTGGATTAAAACGAATTAAAAAAATTCTAGAAAATGTTATAAACTTCAAAATTTTCATAGAAATTAATCTATAACTCCAAATGAAATAATTTATATATGAAAAATTATCAGAAAAATCCAACCTACCATCTGTACCTTTTCCATGCATGTTAGAACAACTTATGACCATTGTTTAGGACAAATCAAATGAATGGCATTTGAATATGAACATATGGAGTTTGAATTTGAACCTAAGGTTAAAACTAACTTCATTTAACTTGTTGTTAGATGCATTAGCTCAATATATTGCCATGTCATTGTCATGCATCATAATTTTTGCATTGCATTGATTGTGTATCCTTTTGTTGCCGGTGTTTGTTCTCTCTCGGTAGATGTGGTTCCGACGATGAGTTCGATGACATCGATGAAGAGCTATACTATCTTCAGAAGTGCCAGGCAAGCAAAAACCCCTTGTTCATTCCGATACAATCCCACTCTCTCGCTCCTGCTCTCTTTTACTGCATTAGGACAACAATGTTTCAACTGTTACAAGCTGCGGTAGTTGAACCCCTTTCCTCTGCATGACCTGTCTTTGCCATAGTAAATAGTTGAAACCCACTAGGATGAGTAGGATTTATTTGAGCCCTGATGTGCCTACTCATTCATGCTTGCTTGTTATGCTTGCTATGCTTAGAGTTGTATCAGGCCTGATTCATTAGGGATGAATTGGAATGTGATCAACATGTCCTACTGATGAGAGATAAGTGTGTGAACACGATTTGGTAAAGGTAGCGGTGAGAGGCCATGTAGGAGGACATGGTGGGTTCTCTCATTGAAACCGTCCTTAGGAACTGAGTTCTGTGTTTGTGATCCAAGAACAGCTACTACCACACGTTGGGCCCGAAACCAATGGACCCTCTTGACTTATTAACCTCCCTTGTCCTCTGTCCAGGAGTTGCAAGTAGTTTCTAGTGTTTGTAGTATGCTGGAGGCCGTGTGTAGTGCTGACCGGAGGGGTGGGCTATGATGCGGTAGGCAAGTGGCCCGGTGTAGCGAATCACCCGTTTGGTGCCTCGGGAACCCTGCACACATCGTTCGGGGTCGTAGTGGAAACCTTGGCCGGACTCCCCATGGATGGAACCTGAATAGGCGATAAACCTGGACTAGGGACTTGTGTGGTTAGTCAGGTCGTGTCCGACACCCTTGCCAGGCATCCGCTTGAAGGTGGCCATGATACATGACGTGTACATGGCGGTAAGTGGCAAGAGCGTGTGTGAAGAAGTACACCCATGCGGGGTTAACATGATCTGTTCGAATAGCCACGTCCGCCGAAATGGACTACTGGGTTGCTTGTGCAGTTCATAGACAAGTGAAAGTGGCTACTCTAAAATGCGCAAGATAAGCATGAGTGCTATGGATAGCCTTCTCGTAGGGAGACAGGAGCGGATCCATAGTGGTGTATTGATATGGTGAATATGTGGACTCATGTGCGCCACCTCAAAAGAGTTACTCGCAGACGTAGTTTAGGGTAGCCACTGAGTCAAAGCTGGCTTACTACAGTTAAACTCCACCACCCCCTTTGTTGGTTGTGATGCATATGTACCTAGCTCTGATGTAAGTCTTGCCGGGTACATTTGTACTCATGTTTGCTTAACTTATGTTTTTGCAGAGAGACTTTAGTCTCACTAGTAGTTCCACGTGGACTTCGATGTTTAGCTTGTTACCTCAGCTATGATCTTGTACCCTTGGGAGGGTCTTGTAGATAGTCAGGCTTCTCATCCTTTTTCATTTGTAGTTATCTGTACTCAGACATGTTATGCTTCTGTTGCTTGTATGCTCTGTATGTTGGTCATGTGACCCCTGTTTATAATAAATGCTATGTGGCTCTTCTGGGACATTATCTATATGAGTTGTTGAGTTATGTTGTGATGCCATGTTGTATCTACACATATCGTGCATGTTATGCATACATGTACCATGTATTGGTATGTGTGGGATCTGACAACCTAGTTATTTATCCTTGGTAGCTCTCTTACGGGGAAATGTCTCCTAGTGCTTCCACTGAGCCATGGTAGCTTGCTACTGCTCCGGAACACTTAGGCTGGCTGGCATGTGTCCTTCTTCGTTCATATGTCTGTCCCTTCGGGGAAATTTCACGCGTTGTTCCTTTAAGTCCTTGTAGCTTGCTATGACTTGGGTTCATACGTTGATGATCAACACGTTCGTTGCTGGGTCTGGTATGCCTGTCCCTGTAAGTTAGTGCCACTTTGGGTTCATGAATTGTCATGTCGGCCCGGGTTCTCTGTCATATGGATGCTAGCGACATTATCATATACGGGAGCCAAAATGCGCAAACGGTCCTGGGCCAGGTAAGGTGGCACCCGTGGGAATACCATGCGTGAGGCCGCAAAGTGATATGATGTGTTACATGCTAGATTGGTGTGGCTTAGGATCGGGGTCCTGATAGCTTTGGTATCAGAGCCTGACTGCCTATAGGATGACCAAGCCAAACTGGTCGAAGTTGAGTCTAGAAATTCTTTAGTTATATAAGGGAATTGATTGTGGAAGGGAACGTAAGGCTCTTTTTACTCCTTTACCTTATGCCCTTCTGATCTGAGTCATCCTATCTTTCCTACGGGGTTAAGGAACTAGGATTTCTATTCTTTTTACCAGGATCACATGTTACTAATCCATACACTCATAGGATTGATGGATTTAAGCCTCAGTTCAGTTCGTACTACTTTCGTATGTTGATCGTTGATCTCGGAACCTTGATATGGTGATGTTGAGTGGTTATGCCACCATTTTTTCAGGATGTCTGAAATCCTCTTGAGCATTTAAAGTCGTTATATTGTTCGAGTCATCCCAGGTTTCTAAATAGTCTGATGCACTTGCAAATCCCTTCTTTCTGTTCCCGATGTCCCTTTGGTCAGTTTAACCACACTAATCGGTGAGTTGAGGTGCTCTATTGGCTCGACATATATGTTGGAGCTATTGTTATGACCCTAGATGTCATAGGGAATCACCTAGTAATCTAGCCATGTTTTGTATTTCTAGTGATGATTCTTGCCATCATCCCCGAAAGCATTCCATGATGCCACTTAGTAGTAGGTATTCTACTCCTGGGTTTTTGAACCCGAGATTCACCCTACTTACTTCATGTTGATAGTGTTTGCTAGTTCCTTTAGGACATTAGTAACCTTTGAAATAGTCCTCGAGGTCCATGGTATATCCTTCTTCCAAATACCATGAACTGCTTATGGCAGAAATTCTCTCGAACCGAGGGATCATAACAGAAGTGCTCTTGATGATTTCACCATTATGGCCTCGACTCTGCCAGTCCTATTTTTTGCATGGGTTATCCGGAGGAAATATGTTTATCGGATTTTGGGTTTCGCAAACCCTTGAGAGGTTCGAACTCTAGGGTGCATGCGAAGATCTCACCCTCCCCAGTCTGCCGACTCGCCAATCTCATAGCCTAACGCGTTGATCTTGAAGGAAATGGGACATGGCAATTTACCCAGGTTCGGGCCACCTTGGGGTGTAAAACCCTACTCCTACTTTGTGGTGGATTTGCCTCAAGGGGCTGAGGAAGAACTAGTACAGTGGAGGACAACCTCAGGAGGTGTGTTCTTGGGCTCAAGTGAGCTGGTGAGGGTGGAATGGACCCCCCCCTCCTTGGTGGTGGCTAGGTCCTATTTATAGTGGCCTTGGTCCTTTTCCCGAATGGAGGCGGGGAGGGATCCCACAATGGCCAAATTTGAGGGGAGACAACAAGTACATCTTATCCTGACTAAAGCGGTCTTCGCCTACAAAAGCCTCTAGTCGTGACGCAGTAGTGGGCTCGGTGATGACCTCCTTCCTGTCGTCCTGGCGGTCTTGGTATTGTTGCACGGGAATGGAAACCTTTGGCTGCTTCCTTGGAACTCCGTGCCTGCTGCTTGCCTCCTTTGCATCAAAGAGGAAACTGGTACTCCGCGCCCGCTGGCGCCCTCCTGGCCTCGATCGTCATGGCTCATGTGATCCGAACCTCACGAGGTGAGCCTTGCATAGAAATATCTGCTCCTCGGGAGCCAGCCTAAGGAGGCCGATCCCTTGGAGGTCTTGGCGTCGTCCACCTCGCGAGGCTTGGCCCCTCGTGAGTGTCTTGAGTTGTCGATGCTAAGGCTGGGCCATACCAGGCCGTCGATGGAGCTGCGCAGTGGGCCGCAGGCAGGCAAGTCTGGGTACCCCCGTATCCAGAACGCTGACAGTAGGCCCTGGGCCCAAGGCACGCTCGGACTTGGCTTCTAGGCGAAGCCAAAGGGCAAGTGCAGATGCCACGGGCCCTAACCGCCTGCGGCCTTGGGCGACGCATGGCGATTGATGGGATGTGGGTGTCTCCGCTTCCCCACGCTGCATCGACAACTGTTCCTAGTTGACAAAAAGGCTGGCGCCTGCCGCGAAGCCTTCATCGCCTTCCTTCCGTCTTGCTCCAGATCCCCTTCTCTCTTTGCACTAAAAAATCCTTCGGATCTACTGATCTCTACGACCAAGCTTGCGCCCGATGGCCTCCGACAAGGTGAAATTTCTGGCCCTAACTGCGCACTCGGCACCCTTGTTCGAGCCAGCCATGGGTGCATCCACCATTACCGAAGAGAAGCACCTTGCCACCACACTCAAGTTGACGGCGAGCGGCGACAACGAGGGGGAGAGACGGTGCTCCGGGTTGGCTCTGCGAAACCGGAATCTTTGGGCAGTACCTTCTATCCCTTCTTCCTGCACAGTGTTTACGCCGGGCTGGTCCCACCTTTCTGCCGCTTCTTCTATGCCGTCCTTCGCCATTACGGGCTCCACGCCCTCCATCTTCACCCCAACTCCATCCTCCTCCTATCCATCTTTGCCTTCTATTGCGAGGAGTTCGTGGGGGTGATGCCCTCCATTGCGCTGCTTCGCCACTTCTTCTACCTCCGGGTAAACGGCAGCCAGTGCATAGGATGCGCTTGCTTCGTTGCAGCCAATGGCAGCAACGCGATCTCCCGTGCCGGGAAGAAGGTGGAGGACTTTTGGAACAAGTCACTACAAAAAAAACACTTCCATGATGATACGTGTTTTTCACAGTAGGTCATGTTTTTTGTCATGCATGTACATCCATGAAGATTTTATGATAGAATCAAGATAGTCATACATGTGCTGTCGTAGAAGTGTTCCATGACATTACCAAAATTATCATCACGGAAGTGTCCACTTCCATGACGATAAATCGTGCGTCATAGAAGTGCTTTCGTCAAGGGTGACCGACACGTGGCATCCATCGTAATGGGACACCGTTAAGCGCCATTAAGCTATCGGGTCCGGTTTTGGATCCGATAAGCCGCTAACAGCCACGACCAATGCCGATTTTCCATGTGTAAAATTCTCATTGGCTGACGGAACCACGCGTCAGCTCCGCGTTGGCACAGGTGTCACTCATCCAGCAGTCGAGACGGGCCTATGATATGTTGACATGTGGACGGGCCCAAGTGGCCCATAAAGTTTAAATGGGCCGGCCCAACTAAAGGCCCACAAGATTTAGCGGGCCATAATGGGCCGGCCCAGCTATATGCCCACAAGATTTTGCAGACCATAAGGGGCCGGCCCACCTAAAGGCCCACAAAATTTTGCAGACCATAATGGGCCGGCCCAGCTAAAGGCCCACAATATTTAGAAGACCACAATGGGCCGGCCCAGCTAAAGGGCCACAAGATTTTGCAGACCATAATGGGACGATCCAGCTAAAGGCCCAACATTCTCAGTTAAGGCCCGTACGACTAGTGTCAAATCGGCCCGTCAACGGCCTATCCTAAACTTGTCATCATCGCGGCCCATGGTCACTTCTGGCCCGTTAACAGTTTGCTAAGTGTTTGGGCCAAATTATGGCCCGGTGTATTTCCGGCCTGTTAAAGGTCCTGCTTCATTTGGGCCCATTTACAGGCATTGAAACTTTCAGCCCATAAACTACCGTGAAGGATTTGGGTCATATTCGGCCATGTCTGACAATCGGCCTGTTAGAGGCCCACTATAGATTTGGGCCACTTTCGAGCTGTTGTGATTATCGGCCTGTTAACGTCCGACGAAATCCATGGGCCATTTGTGGCTCAACGTCACATCGGGCCCATTAACGGCCCATACAAAAATGACGCTAATCTAGCCCG
Organism: Triticum aestivum; assembly: GCF_018294505.1. Classification (NCBI taxonomy): domain Eukaryota; kingdom Viridiplantae; phylum Streptophyta; class Magnoliopsida; order Poales; family Poaceae; genus Triticum; species Triticum aestivum. The sequence continues at coordinate 279,687,267 of NC_057813.1, forward strand.
ATCAAACTTCTGGCCTATTAAAGGCCCGTGTATTAGGTCGGCGCATTTACGGCCCGTCCGAATTTTGGCCTGTGAAAGATCCACATCGTATATGGGCCACTGTCGGTGTCAAAACCGGCGGATCTCTATGGGCGCCATTCTGTTTTTCCTTTTTGTCACGTGAAGTGAGTTTACTGTTTTGAATTCTTGTGGGAAATTCTTTTGTTTTCCAGTGCTCTGCTTGTGGGGTCCGTCATCGTCCTCGCTTGGTGTGTCGAGCCCCTTGTGTTTGGCATTGAGTTTGCCGGACTACTTGAAGACCCAACAATCTCTGTGGGTATGATTGGCAGGCTTCCCGGGAGTACTGTGGATTTGGCATACCTTGTCCAAGATTTTGTTTAAGTTAGATAGCTCGTCCCTATTATCCTTGGGGGGCAGTTTTTTATGATTTTGCCGTGAGCTTCTGAATCCGGCGTTGACTGCCGTGCTCTTCGGGCTGTTTCCCTTGGTCCGGCGCTGGTCCTTGCTGCGTCGCGGTTTCCCATTTCCGTCCGTGACTTCGGATATACTTGGGTCGCTGGTACTGCATCTTGCCAGCCAGCCATGCTCTCCCGCGCAAAAGCGGGTCATGAGGCTTGTTAATGCGGCCATTGTTCTTGGCTTTTCTTTGACGAGGTGTCTGGCGAGCCATTCATCTCGGACGTTGTGTTTGAAAGCTGCTAAGGCTTCGGCGTCCAGACAGTCGACTATTTGGTTCTTTTTAGTAAGGAATCTGTTCCAGAATTTTCGGGCTGACTCTCCGGGTTGTTAAGTTATGTGACTTAAATCGTCTACATCCGGAGGTCGGACATAGGTCCCTTGAAAATTTGCCCGAAAAGCATCCTCGAGCTCTTCCCAACTTCCAATGGTGTTTTCGGGGATGCTTTTGAGCCAATGCCGGGCTAGCCCTTTGAGCTTGAGGGGTAAGTATTTTATGGCATGGAGGTCATCTCCTCTAGCCATGTGTATGTGGAGGATGTAATCCTCAATCCAGACTCCAGGGTCTGTTGTTCCGTCGTATGCCTCTATGTTTACGGGCTTGAATCCCGCTGGAAATTCATAATCCAGAACCTCATCGGTGAAACATAGGGGGTGTGCGGCACCCCTATATTTAGGTGCACCGTAATATTCGGATACTTGATGTGTTGCATTGCTTACTAGAGCTTGCTTTCTTGGCCCGTAGATAGATCTAACTGGGCCATCTTTTTGATGCGGATCCGTGTGCGGATTGTGTGCCAGCTTGTGTGCGGCGCCGTTTGCCGCTCTATGTTTTCCATGGGGTCGTCTATCCGACTGGGTGGTCTCCTTGTCCTTTGATTGCGGGGCTCTACAGCCTCCTCATCAAATTTGGGTAGTAGTATTCGCTTCGGGTAGCTCTTTGTTCGGCGACTATCGCCGTATTTGTCTGCGGTGTTGAGTACTTTGCTCCAGCTAATTCTGAGTGCATCTTCCGCTGTTTTGAGCTTCCGCTTCTGCTTTTTCAGGCTACGCACAGTGGGGACGAGCCTTTTGTGGAGGTTCTTCTGCTCCATCAACTTGTCCGGCGTGAGATCGTCCGGACTGTTATCTTCGCCGGGGACGGATTGTTTATCCAGGTTGTCCTGTTCGGACGGTTGCTCGATAGCATGTTCGTCGTCCACCGGTTCGCCCTACTCTATGGCTGGGTCTGTATGGCTACTGTCTTTGTCGAGGCGGGATTTTGAGTGGCGCTTACGTCGCCGTTTTGACTGCTTTCGAGGGAATGATCCCTCGTGGCGTCCTGTTGTTCCTCGTCGTCGCTTCCTTTAGGTGCGTCCACCATGTATACGTCGTGAGATGAGGTGGCTGTCCAGTGCCTTATATGTGCTGGTTCATGTTTATCTCCCACATCGTTGTCCATACCGTCGATGTCTTCGGAGTCGAAGTCGAGCATGTTGTTTAAGTTTTTGACAGTGGCTACGAAGTGGGTGATGGGTGGGCTTTGAATTTCTTCGTCGTCCGCATCCCAACCTTCCTGACCATAATCCGGCCATGGCTCTCCTGATGAAGAGAGAGACTTTAGTAAATTCAGGATGTCGCCAAAGGGCGAGTGCTGAAAGATGTCCGCGGCGGTGAACTCCATGACCGGCGCCCAATCAGATTCGATTGGCAGGGGCGCGGAAGGTTCGGAGTCCGGAGAGGAGTACGACACCTTGGAGTCACGAGCCTTGCAAAGGACAGGGATGGTGTTCGGCCTAATCGCTGTAGAGATCGCAGCCCCCAAGGCGGTGTCCAGCCACCCGTCCTCGATCGGCGCAGTTGGCTCCGAGCTAAGGGTCGGAGCGGACACTGGTGCGGCCTACAGGGCACTGTTCGGCGGTAGAGCTAGATCATGCCCATCATGACAGTGCGGCGCGCTGGCTGTGGCTCGAACCCGTCAAAGATCAAGTCTCCGCAGACGTCAGCCGTGTAGTTCAAACTTCCAAATCTGACCTGATGGACAGGGGCGTAGCTTTCAATCTGCTCCAGATGGCCAAGCGAATTGGCCCGCAGTGCAAAGCCGCCGAATACAAAGATCTGTCCGGGAAGAAAAGTCTCACCCTGGACCGCATCATTGTTGATGATCGGAGGAGCCATCGGGCCTAAAGATGACGACATAGAGGAACTCTCAATGAAAGCACCAATGTCGGTGTCAAAACCGGCGGATCTCGGGTAGGGGGTCCCGAACTGTGCGTCTAGGCGGATGGTAACAGGAGACAAGGGACACGATGTTTTTACCCAGGTTTGGGCCCTCTCGATGGAGGAAAAACCCTACTTCTGCTTGATTAATATTGATGATATGGGTAGTACAAGAGTAGATCTACCACGAGATCAGAGAGGCTAAACCCTAGAAGCTAGCCTATGGTATGATTGTTGTTCGTCCTACGGACTAAAACCCTCCGGTTTATATAGGCACCGAAGAGGGTTAGGGTTATACAGAGTCGGTTACAATGGTAGGAGATCTACATATCCGTATCGCCAAGCTTGCCTTCCACGCCAAGGAAAGTCCCATCCGGACACAGGATGAAGTCTTCAATCTTGTATCTTCATAGTCCGGGAGTCCAGCCAAAGGTGATAGTTCGGCTATCCGGATACCCCCTAATCCAGGACTCCCTCAGTAGCCCCTGAACCAGGCTTCAACGACGACGAGTCTGACGCGCATATTGTCTTCGGCATTGCAAGGCGGGTTCCTCCTACGAATACTTCATAGAAGATTTTGAACACCAGGATATTGTCCGGCTCGAAAAAATAAGTTCCACATACCACCGTAGAGAGAATAATATTTACACAAATTCAATCTGCTGACGTATTCCGTGGCGTGACACCACACCACGGCCAAGCCTTTATTCGAATCATTTTTACTATCCCACCTCAGCGCGTTTAGCGAGGCGGTTTTCTTGGCACGTCTTGTCAAAGCAGAGATCGTGTCCCCTTATTCCGGGATTCTCATTAATACGGGCGCGGGTAACCCAGTCGTGCCCGTTGGCACGTCTTCTCTATCGGAGGCGAGTCCCAAACGGTCACGGGGAAGGCTCCTGGTATTCAACCTCTTTATATAGAGACCAAGGCTCCACTCCTTTCTTTCAATGTCAATCGAATCCGCCCCTCGCCTCGAGTTCCAACACCCAAAGCTCCAGATTCAGGCGCTCCGGACCTTCGATGATGTCCGGCTCCGACCTGCAAGGCCGGTGGATGCCTTCCTCCGTTACGGAAGAAGACGTGCTAAAGCTAAGAGATGCCAGGTATCTAACCGGCGAAATTTCGCATAGGCTGCCTGCCCAAGGGAAGGTTATTCCCACTCCCAAGCCTGGCGAAAACATGGTGTTCGCGTCTCACTTCCTTCGGGGGATAGGCTTCCCGACGGACCCCTTCGTGAGGGGGCTCATGTTTTACTATGGGTTGGAATTTCATGACTTGGATCCGGAGTCCATCCTCCACATCTCATCGTTCATTGTCGTATGCGAAGCCTTCCTCCACATTACCCCTCACTTCGGATTGTGGCTCAAGACCTTCAAAGTGGAACCGAAGATGATCAAGGGGCAGCAGGCAGAGTGTGGAGGGGCTGTTATAAGCAAGAATGTCGATGCTCCATGTCCCGAGGGCTCTTTTCAAGAGGAGCTCAGCCTATGGCAACAAGAGTGGTTTTATATCACAGCTCCCAGGGGCACCAAATGGGTGGAGCCACCTGCCTTTCGCTCGGGTCCTCCACCGCGGCTGGCGTCATGGGTCAATAAAGACTTGACTGGGGGCCGTCCAAGGACGTGCCCTTGTTGCAGGGCCGCATTCAAGACCTCCTAGAGAGAGAGATCACTCTGGTCGTAGTAGCATAGGTCATGCTGATTCGTCGCACCCTGCCCTGCAAACGTCGCCCCCTCCACCTGTGGGAATTTAACCTGGAGGGACCACGAGCTCTCCAACATTTTATGGGTGCGACGCCCGTGGAGATGTACAAGCTTTTCTTTGGATCACAAGCGATGTGTCCGAACTTGACCAAGGACGCAGGTCTGAGCTGCAATCGCCCGGATACTCAAGTAAGTAGCCCTGTACCCGGACACGCTATCCCATATTTATCACAAACTTGCCCTTTAAAAGAGTTGTCCCTTGAACAGGTGTGGATAGCGAAAGCGAAGTTAATCAGGTGTCCGGCCCCCTCCCTGAGACCACGCCGGATCCCGTGTTAACCAGGATGCTGGAGGTTGCGCCTTCGGAAAAACATGAAGGGGGGAACAAGGAAGCTACCGCCTCCGCGAAGGAGGCTGTCAGGAAAGGAGGGATCGATAATCCCTCCATCCAAGGGAAGAAGAGGACCGCCTCTGAAGACCCGGAGACCATGGTCTCAAAGCGGGGGAAGAAATCTTCGTCAGAGGGTCCTGCGCCAAGAGACGCCTCGGCCGCATTGTGCCCCCAAGGGGATCAGCCCTGCACCGAGCCGTAAGTAAAAAGGGGAGTTTTTTTTAAAATAAAGGATACCCCTGCCCTATTTCTGATGAAGATAACCAAAATTTTACCTTGTAGTTCGGATCTCAGCCCTTCTCAGCAGAGCTCATCTTCAGGGGGTCTTCGTCTGGAGATGATGGAGAGCGAAACGCCTCCCCCTGTCGTACTGTCTTGCGAGGCGGGCGACCCTGAGGTGTCGTCGCGGAGGGTTTTTCCATGTACGGCGGGGCCGGAAGGTAGTCGTATGTCCCTCGAAATCCCTCCACATCCGGCCTTTGAAAAAGGCCATCGGACAAGTCCGGCACCACCTGGTGTATGGTCGGAGGAGCTGAAGGATCTTCTCGGGCGAGCGTCTATCTCAGAAGATCACCGTGCGTTAATGGGTACGGTGATTGAAAGGATTTCATCCGCTGAGAGCGGATTGCACAAAGCCATCAGAAGTTTACTGACAGGTTTTGATGTACGCAAAATGATGTACCTTCTGACAGTTCTGCATATAAAATGCGCCCTGTGTAGATGGTAGCCCCAGAGGCTCGGTGTGTTGTCAAAAATGACAGCGCGCCGAGGATCATAATCCCAGGTATAATATGTCGCCCTTCCTATGTAGGTGGCGAAGTGTCCGGTGGCTAGCCGGACTGATGAATTTGCCGAACTAAAGCGGCAACTTGACGTGGCGGATGCCGACATCGCGCTTGTCAATAAGCGGCTTGACGAGTCACAAGGTATGCGATTTCTCCGCGGACACCTGGTAAGGGAGCTTGATGCCCGTGCCTTACAACATGTATGCTTGATGCAGATGGTGCCGCTGCCATAGAGAACCTTCGGGAAGAGCTCGCCCGAGCCAAGGAGTAGGCCGAAAAAAGTGATGCGGCTGCCTTAAAGGCGGCCGAAGAGCTAAAATCCGAACAGGCTGCTCACTGCCGAAGAAAGAAGGAAATGGCCGAGATCACTGTGAAGTTGAAGAATGCTGCCGCCCGCTGCAAGCTTCTTGAAAAGGAAGATCGAGTGGTGCAAGAGGACCTGAAGAAGGCCACTACCAAGGCCAAGGATGCTCGCTCTGTGATGAGAGCTATGAAGGAGGAGTTACGTCAGGCCGGAGATATCGTGGCTGGAAAGCCCTTTCTGCTGCGGAGGAAGTTTGTGGATCCTAAATATGCTCAGTTGGACCGGCTGTGGAGTGCGGAGGATGCTTATGTGGACTTGGCGGCAAGTGCCGCGGACGCGGCCGAACACTTCCGAGATCAAAAGGATCACGAAATGGAAAAGGTTTTTTTGTCGCAGTTCCATAATCCAGAGCGCCCTCTTCCATTAACCGATCGCTTGGCCGAATGGGCGGAGCTGAATAGGTTATCCGGACTTGCCATGAAGGATGTCGTGAGTATTTTGTGGCCGAAAAGGCCCGAGTGAAAGAGTTATTTTGGCTTGGTGCAGCAGTTCCTTGGTGCGGTGCCGCATATCAATGCAATGAGGAGGTCAGCATGCATAGAGGGTGCGTGGATGGCTCTTGCCCGTGTCAATACATACTGGGCGGAGATGAAGGCCACTGATGTTGCATCCCAAGATTCGGACGGAAGCCGAGTACCTGTCGAGCAATATTCTCAGGAAGTTCTGCAGGGCGCTCGTTTAATAGAGACGCAGTGCTTGAAGGATATTCGAATAACATGTATTATTTTGAAACAATGTTTCGATGAAATATAAAAGCTTTTTATACTTGTGCCTTCAAGAATTAAAATGCCTCCTATGCGGCCGTTAATGTATATGTGTATATAACCTGAAAGATGGCAGTCTTCGGTTTCAGGCCCCACGCATATAATGCGGGGTGTTTGCAAAAGGCACATTTTCACACTTGATCCAACGTCTTGGTCCTATAAAGGAGGTGATAGCACAGCAAACTAGGAAACTGGACTATAATGCTTTATCACTTTCACTTAGCCATAGGAGTTTGACAGTGGGGCTACTATATAGCCCCTAGGGCCACCGCGCTCACCCGCGTATGTGCCTGACCGGGAAACAGCCCTTCGTCAATGCGGAGGAATCCTAAAGATTCCGGCGGGTCATTGAGTGGTTGACCATTCTCACGCTATATCGTGACAGTCAGTTTTCGGCTTTCTCTACTGAGGTGCTCGCCTGGCCGAACTGGGGCACAATCGCAGTAGTTCTCCTCGTGCCGCCTTAGCCGATAGAGCAGAACGTAAGGCAGCAAAACACAGGAGCCGGGCAAACCCAACATTTGACCAAAGACATGATTCGGAGCTGATGCATATAAGGCCTAACTCGAGATGCCCAACACACCCTAAGGTATTCGGTCTTTATGAAAACGGGCCGAACAACGCCCTTGGTAATAAGCCCCTGGTGTCCAAGTACGCGCAAAATTCTGACGTGGCCCATGCCAAAATGCCAGCCTCCTCCTCGGTTATAGCAAGAAACCAGGGGATGTGTATCAACAAGAGACAGTAAAAAAGGTTTACGCAGGGTCTTAATCTAAAAAGAATCCTTGCAACGGGTCACTACTGCACGTCTGCGCCTGTGTCTCCGTTGTGCCGTATCCTGGATGGGTGTAGCACGGTGTTCATCTGTAAAAGAGAGGAACTTAGTTGAAAAAGATCATGCGAAAATGTACGTTATACTAAATAAACAAAGTACAATTCAAAAAATGAATAAAATTGAGCTTTATTGTCTCTTGTTGTACATGCGCGGAGCCTCTTGTACAGGGGTATGCGGCTAGTATGCCCTTGTGTGTTTACGCCGGACTCGTCTAGCCGTATCCGGGGGTCTGAACGACCTGTTTAGGTGCTTTGATTGGTGAAGCCGGTTTAGTGTGTGGCTGTCAAGGCAGTCACACAATCTTCCGCGCTCGAGGAACACTTGGTATTTCCCTTTAAGGAGATGATGCCTCGTGGACCAGGCATTTTAAGTGTAAGGGATGCATAATGCGGTATTGCGTTAAAGCGGGCGAAAGCTTCGCGTCCCAGTAGTGATTGGTATCTACTTGTAAATGGGGCAAGGTGGAAGGTTAACTTTTCACGGTGGAAGTTGTTGGGTGATCTGAAGACAACTTCTAGCAGTAGAGAGCCCGTACAATGGGCATCTGGGCCTGGCATTACCCCTTGAAAGGAAGTGTTTCTATGGCAAATTTTGGTTGGGTCTATCCCCATTTTACGGATTGTGTCCTGATATAGCAGGTTTAGATCACTGCCGCCGTCCATTAGGACTTGTGTAAATTGGAGTCCGTCAATTATCGGATCTAATATCAAGGCAGTCCATCCCGCATTCCGGATACTTCTGGAGTAATCCTGATGATCGAAGGTGATTGGTTTTAACAACCAGTGGCGGGACTCCTCTGGGATTGGCCGTATGGCGTGTATCTCTATGGGCGCCATTCTGTTTTTCCTTTTTGTCACGTGAAGTGAGTTTACTGTTTTGAATTCTTGTGGGAAATTCTTTTGTTTTCCAGTGCTCTGCTTGTGGGGTTCGTCATCGTCCTCGCTTGGTGTGTCGAGCCCCTTGTGTTCGGCATTGAGTTTGCCAGACTACTTGAAGACCCAACAATCTCTGTGGGTATGATTGGCAGGCTTCCCGGGAGTACTGTGGATTTGGCATACCTTGTCCAAGATTTTGTTTAAGTTAGATAGCTCGTCCCTGTTATCCTTGGGGGGCATTTTTTTATGATTTTGCCGTGAGCTTCTGAATCCGGCGTTGACTGCCGTGCTCTTTGGGCTGTTTCCCTTGGTCCGGCGCTGGTCCTTGCTGCGTCGCGGTTTCCCATTTCCGTCCCTGACTTCGGATGTACTTGGGTCGCTGGTACTGCATCTTGCCAGCCAGCCATGCTCTCCCGCGCAAAAGCGGGTCATGAGGCTTGTTAATGCGGTCATTGTTCTTGGCTTTTCTTTGCCGAGGTGTCTGGCGAGCCATTCATCTCGGACGTTGTGTTTGAAAGCTGCTAAGGCTTCGGCGTCCGGACAGTCGACTATTTGGTTCTTTTTAGTAAGGAATCTGTTCCTGAATTTTCGGGCTGACTCTCCGGGTTGTTAAGTTATGTGACTTAAATCGTCTACATCCGGAGGTCGGACATAGGTCCCTTGAAAATTTGCCCGAAAAGCATCCTCGAGCTCTTCCCAACTTCCAATGGTGTTTTCGGGGATGCTTTTGAGCCAATGCCGGGCTAGCCCTTTGAGCTTGAGGGGTAAGTATTTTATGGCATGGAGGTCATCTCCTCTAGCCATGTGTATGTGGAGGATGTAATCCTCAATCCAGACTCCAGGGTCTGTTGTTCCGTCGTATGCCTCTATGTTTACGGGCTTGAATCCCGCTGGAAATTCATAATCCAGAACCTCATCGGTGAAACATAGGGGGTGTGCGGCACCCCTATATTTAGGTGCACCGTAATATTCGGATACTTGATGTGTTGCATTGCTTACTAGAGCTTGCTTTCTTGGCCCGTAGATAGATCTAACTGGGCCATCTTTTTGATGCGGATCCGTGTGCGGATCGTGTGCCAGCTTGTGTGCGGCGCCGTTTGCCGCTCTATGTTTTCCATGGGGTCGTCTATCCGATTGGGTGGTCTCCTTGTCCTTTGATTGCGGGGCTCTACGGCCTCCTCATCAAATTTGGGTAGTAGTATTCGCTTCGGGTAGCTCTTTGTTCGGCGACTATCGCCGTATTTGTCTGCGGTGTTGAGTACTTTGCTCCAGCTAATTCTGAGTGCATCTTCCGCTGTTTTGAGCTTCCGCTTCTGCTTTTTCAGGCTACGCACAGTGGGGACGAGCCTTTTGTGGAGGTTCTTCTGCTCCATCAACTTGTCCGGCGTGAGATCGTCCGGACTGTTATCTTCGCCGGGGACGGATTGTTTATCCAGGTTGTCCTGTTCGGACGGTTGCTCGATAGCATGTTCGTCGTCCACCGGTTCGCCCTACTCTATGGCTGGGTCTGTATGGCTACTGTCTTTGTCGAGGCGGGATTTTGAGTGGCGCTTACGTCGCCGTTTTGACTGCTTTCGAGGGAATGATCCCTCGTGGCGTCCTGTTGTTCCTCGTCGTCGCTTCCTTTAGGTGCGTCCACCATGTATACGTCGTGAGATGAGGTGGCTGTCCAGTGCCTTATAGGTGCTGGTTCATGTTTATCTCCTACATCGTTGTCCATACCGTCGATGTCTTCGGAGTCGAAGTCGAGCATGTTGTTTAAGCTTTTGACAGTGGCTACGAAGTGGGTGGTGGGTGGGCTTTGAATTTCTTCGTCGTCCGCATCCCAACCTTCCTGACCATAATCCGGCCATGGCTCTCCTGATAAAGAGAGAGACTTTAGTAAATTCAGGATGTCGCCAAAGGGCGAGTGCTGAAAGATGTCCGCGGCGGTGAACTCCATGACCGGCGCCCAATCGGATTCGATTGGCAGGGGCGCGGAAGGTTCGGAGTCCGGAGAGGAGTACGACACCTTGGAGTCACGAGCCTTGCAAAGGACAGGGATGGTGTTCGGCCTAATCGCTGTAGAGATCGCAGCCCCCGAGGCGGTGTCCAGCCACCCGTCCTCGATCGGCGCAGTTGGCTCCGAGCTAAGGGTCGGAGCGGACACTGGTGCGGCCTACAGGGCACTGTTTGGCGGCAGAGCTAGATCATGCCCATCATGACAGTGCGGCGCGCTGGCTGTGGCTCGAACCTGTCAAAGATCAAGTCTCCGCAGACGTCAGCCGTGTAGTTCAAACTTCCAAATCTGACCTGATGGACAGGGGCGTAGCTTTCAATCTGCTCCAGATGGCCAAGCGAATTGGCCCGCAGTGCAAAGCCGCCGAATACAAAGATCTGTCCGGGAAGAAAAGTCTCACCCTGGACCGCATCGTTATTGATGATCGGAGGAGCCATCGGGCCTAAAGATGACGACATAGAGGAACTCTCAATGAAAGCACCAATGTCGGTGTCAAAACTGGCGGATCTTGGGTAGGGGGTCCTGAACTGTGCGTCTAGGCGGATGGTAACAGGAGACAAGGGACACGATGTTTTTACCCAGGTTCGGGCCCTCTCGATGGAGGTAAAACCCTACTCCTGCTTGATTAATATTGATGATATGGGTAGTACAAGAGTAGATCTACCACGAGATCAGAGAGGCTAAACCCTAGAAGCTAGCCTATGGTATGATTGTTGTTCGTCCTACGGACTAAAACCCTCCGATTTATATAGGCACCGAAGAGGGTTAGAGTTACACAGAGTCGGTTACAATGGTAGGAGATCTACATATCCGTATCGCCAAACTTGCCTTCCACGCCAAGGAAAGTCCCATCCGGACACGGGACGAAGTCTTCAATCTTGTATCTTCATAGTCCGGGAGTCCGGCCAAAGGTGATAGTTCGGCTATCCAGACACCCCCTAATCCAGGACTCCCTCAGCCACCATTTCGTCCTGTTAAGACCAGTGGGTTATTTGGGACAATCAGGGCCCAATCTCACTTTCGGCCTATTAAAGGCCCATGTTTTTTATGGGCTCGAGATATTTACACCTGTAAACAGCCTATTGTTACTGAGGGCCTAACTTATGTTTAGGCTTGTTAAAGGCCCAGTATGGGCACATGCCTACCAGAAAAATATGAAATATTATGTTGATTTAGGCCCAGATATTTTTAGTGGGCTACATGCAAATTTTGGCCCATAATCGTTTTTAGCCCAATTGGAATGGTCCCGACGAATGTTGGCATGTTGGGATCCTATGAAGCTTTCGGCCGAATACATTACTAAGATAAACCTACACCATACAAAAATAGCGTTGTAATTACTGCAACCTTTGGCAACAAAATAAATTCCAACCATACAACAAAAGGCCTGTTGGCATAAAGTTGACAGTCCTTGCAGATAAAAGCACCATCAGATGTATAGAAGCACAGATCATTTGACCTGAGTGCTAATGTTTCAGGCTGTAGAATCTGATGGAGCAGCATGATCTTCACATTTTTTCCATCATTGTTCTTGAACAACGAAGCGAATGTCTGATAGTCTGGTTTCAAAACCATTCATATCGTAACGACATTTGTCAACCACTATTTTTGTTTCCGAGATGACGTCAATTAGGGATTGGACTTGTGTCTGGAGCATAGATATATCACTCTGTCTAGCTGGAAGATTTTGTTCAGTAGGCAATTTGGACGATGTTACCTTGACAACCAACCCAGAATTACGCAGGAAGGTGCTATTTGCACTGTTAGTGGAGAGATACTGACGCACTGTAGCAAGAGGTGACATTGTGCCTGTGGTAGCCTCGTCACCTTTAGGTGGTTGTGGTTGTCCAATCATTTGTTCCATAGCTTCCTGAAAGTTTGAACTTGTAGATTAGTGTACGGGATAAGTTACTAATGAGACAAAAACAAACAAAGTAGGTTACACGTTTATACATAACTTATTTTGGTGAACTACTGTAATACATTAGCGTGTATTGTAGTGCCAATGACATAATAAAATCACTTTCGGAACATATGTCCATGTAGCATGCCTACTGTATTGTCTATTTCCTCACATTCATTGACATCTAAGGATAAAGAGACATGATTTAAAGTAGGATGAACATAGTATGACATCATTCATATCATGGGAAAACAGATATAAAACAAACATGCTATTTTATCATTGTGTGCGCACGTGAACATAACAACTAGATTACGGATCAAGACCAAAAGAATATCCTTCATCTCTTTTAAACCATGTAAGGATAAATGATACATCAAGACAACTGTGTATAAAAGTGAATAGAGTAACTGATATTGGCTGCAAACCAAGTAGTTAAATGAACACATCACAGTACCAATCAGTTCAAAGGCAGGAGGACTAAGGACTTACAACAGCGTCTTGAACCGGTGTGCTCATGCCCTTGATCTTGCTGGTGTGGCAATCCTTGAAGATTTGCACTGCATTTGGTTCAGGTTCTTTTTGGTCTGCATGGTCTTTCCTCTGTATTTGGAACAAGTCAATATAGATACGATAATATGGCACAAAAAAGAAGAAGGAAGTAGCAGCTATTTACAAGAGCCTCGCAGTGTGCAATATAGCTACGAGATCCCGTTGTCTGTTGGAATTTCACTTTAGAACGGTTGGTCTTGTTCTTCAAACAGTTAGCCTAGAAGAAGATACACTTGTAAGGCACATACATAAATACAAGTTCAATATGTGGTCTGATCAAATGCGTATAGCCTACCTGATACTTTGGATCAGACCGGTGTTTAACAAGGGTTGTCCAGTCTTCATTTGTAATATATTCCATTGGAGATGTTTGGGCCATTTTATTGTTAGCCTTGCCTTCAAAGTGAGATTTTCTAAGGTGGTACCTCGCAGAGCAGACTGAAAAACATGAGTGCATGCTTGTTTAGTTACATCATCTTCCGGATCCAAGTTGAACCTCATCTATTGAAAAAAGAATGTCAATCTTATTAGGAGGAAGCTAGAAAGTATGGGACAGAGCAAGACAATATCACTAATTGCAATGAATAACATTACTTACAGATAAATGGTCAAGGAAGGTGTTAAACTAGGTATTGTCTTTCTCATTCCTGTACTAGATCCACGTTGGGAGGATACGTGCATGACACCTAACGGCAACGGATGCCTCTGATACTAACTTGGCTGACTCTGTAGCATCACGTGGCCTTTTTAAACCTGCCTCAAAATGGATCTCCATTCTTCCTCCTTTAGATTTTGTTAATCTGTCAAGCATTATCCATGATGTCTGTTTCCGCTTGCGCGATGGTGCTAGTTCAACAACGAATATGGAAAGTGTTAGTGTAAATCAAACTGTGAGAGTGCATATAAAGGAGCATGCAACTGCAACTTGACTCGATCAGGTACCATCTTGGTGCTGATGCTCATGAGGTTCATCTGATCTTGCCAAGTCCTGTTGTGTCAGCAGTGCTTCGGAAGTAGTGTTAGGTGTGAAGGCAGCTTGGGAACTGGCCAATTTCGAAGCAAACGAATGAGTAACTCGTTGAGATGCTGGTACAGTTGAAGCGGATGCTGCGGCTGGTGGAGCAGGTGATACTGTGCTTGTAGATTTAGCAGGTGGACTTGGACCTTCTACTGCACTATAAGTACCCGTAGAATCTCGACGGCAGATCCTTTTCCGTTTCACCTGACGAGTAACACCACTCCCTACTATATTATTTTCCTTGCTCTTTTTGACTTTGCCATGTCAAGCGATACCCACAACACAAAAGAATAAAATCGCTATTCAGAACTCATTGATGCATGATACAGACAAGCAATACTTTGATGTAAGACAACCATATGAGGATGGAATATGTAAGAAAAATAAGACGGCATGACATATTCACAGCTACGATGTGTAAACTAAGCGGAAGGATTTTCAAGAAAATAGAAGTAATGCAAGCTAGACACCATATGAAAGATGCAACCAATATTACTTTGCCAAGTTAAAACTGTCTTATCATAAGTGGCAATTCAAAAAATTAGAAGCAGTACACATAGAAATCAATGGAAGATGAAACCACTATCAAACTGCCATGTTAAAAGCGCCCAATCATGAGTGACTGATGTCACACCCTAGCTAGCCATGCATTAGAGTGTTGCATCATGTTTACTCTTTCATCAGAAACCTGAAATGGGGATGACAGAACCCCTAGTCCCCTCTGAAACCAATTAGGGTTTACTAAAAACTTTTTCAATGAACCTGAAATGCCCTTCTAAAATGCCCATCATTTTTGTCTTGGTTCAGAACCTCTGCCAAAAGTGATGCACATTTTCCTAGGCCATCTTAGGGTTTTTGAATTAACTCATAAATATTTGAATTTGGGCATTTAAAATTATATAAAATATTTAAATGCTCAAATAACTCCAAACTAAAATGTTTCATGTTGGAAATAATCCAACTATGGACCAGGAGTAGTTTGGTGATTTTTGGAGTTGCCTAAGTATTTTATTTAATTCAACAAAGTTGCAGAAGTATTAAAAAAAACAGAAAACAGAAGAAATGGAAAAGGCTTACCTGTCGCCCAGCACCCGGCCCACCTGCCGGCCCAGCCCAGCACCGTGCCAGCGAGCTGCTTGCCGGCCAGGCAGGCAGGCAGGTGCTCGATGGCGCGCACCGCATGGGTGCCACGCACCTGCTCGCCGCCTCGCCGCCTCCCTCGCCCGGCTAACGCCGTGAATCGGCCTCCCTCTCTCCCCCGAACCCCCCAGACACCCCTCTCCTCTCCAGCTCCTCTCCCTCGCTCTCCCACGCCATGGCCGACGCCATCGCCGCCACCCCCTCGCCGTAGCCACGCCCTCCGTCAACCCCACGCCGTGCCGCCGTGTCCAGGAGCTTCGCCGCTGTCCACTTCATCGAGCTAGCCGAGCCCCGTGTGCTCGAGCGGCCCGAGACCACCGCACCGACCTCGCCCGAGCTCGTCGTCGCCGGAGATCCCCTTCAACGCCGTCGCCGCCTCAGCTCGTCTCCGACCCCGCCGGTGGCCTCTACGGGAGCGCTGTGAGCCTAGCTACCCCTCCGACCCTCTCTCTCTCATTCCCGAGCCGTGTAGCCACCCCACGAAGATCACACGCACGCACCGCCGCGGATCTCGTCGCCGACGTGCTTCCGGCCATCCTCCGGCCAACCCGCGGTGTCCAACGCACTCACCACGCTGCGTTAGGCCCAACCGTGCACTCCCCGCACCTCACCGATCCCCCTAGCGACAAGTTCGACTTTGGCCGAACTCCGGTGGCCGCCAAAGTCGTCGCCGGCGCCAACTCCGGCCACCCCGACCCCAACGGACTCCACCAAGAGCTGCGGCTCGACCTCAGCTCCGCTCCGGTGCCCTCCGCGGCTCGTTTGGTTGCCGGAACGGCAAAAATCACTTCCGCCGCCGCGTCGGGCTCGCCGGCGGCTAAACGCCGGTGCAGCCGACCCGGGTTTGACCACGGGTGGGCCCTGGTTGACTCCCCTGAGTCAATGACAGGTGGGGCCCAGCCCTGTTAATTAAACAGGTTTAGTTTTAATTAAACTTTAATTAAAATAATCACCCTGACATGCGGGACCCACTGTCAGGTTTGACCCTGACGTGTTCCGTTGACCTGCTGACGTCACACTGACGTCAGGCTGACGCAATAATTGATTTTCTGGAATTATTCTAATATAGAAAATTCCAGAATATAATTTAAACTTCAAAAATTCATAACTTTTATTCTGTAACTCCAAATCAGACAAATTATATATGAAAAATGATCAGAAAAATCCAATCTATCCATCTGTACTGTTTTCATGCATGACTAAACAAGTTAACTTGATGTTTAATGCAGAACAAGGAAAAACACTTTAAAGGGCCATGTTTGAGTTTGAAATTTGAATCTTTGATTCAAATTGGTTCAAACCCTTCTGGTCTTAGTTGCATTAGCCCAACACACTCATATTGCTATGTTTCATGCATGCATCATATTGTTGCACATTGTTTGGTGATGGTTGTATATCGGTGTTCTTGCGGCAGGATCTGCCCCCGAGGAGTACCGTGATTACCCTAACGAAGAACCGTATCAGTGCATCGAACCATCAGGCAAGCAACCAACCATTTGATCATATCGATACAATCCCATGTTCTCGCTCCTGCTCTCTTTTACTGCATTAAGACAACGCGTTTCAAACTGCTGTGTGCTACGGTAGTTGAACCCACTTCCTCTGCATGACCTGTCATTGCCATAGTAACTAGATGAAACCCACTAGCATGTGTAGGAGTTGATTGAGCCATATGTATGTGTTGTTCCTACCTTGCTATGCCTGCTATGCTTAGAGTCGTGTCAGGTCTGGTTCATCTGGGTGATGGGCTAGAGTGAAATGTTTATGTCGGTAATGAGAGTGGTGTGGTGAACATGATTTGGTAAAGGTATCGATGAGAGGCCATGTAGGAGTACATGGTGGGTTGTTTCATTGAAGCCGACCTTAAGCACTGAGATCTGTATGTGTGATTTAAGATACATCTACTACCATGCATTGGGCCCTGAAATATGACCCCGCTCGACTTCTTATTCACCCTAGCTCTCTGTCCAGGAGTTGCAAGTAGTTTCTGGTGTTTGTAGCCTACTGGAGGCCGTGGACAGCGCTGACCGTAGGGGTGGGCTGTGATGCGGTAGGTACGTGGCCGGGTGAACCGAATACCCGTTAGGTATCTCGGGAACCCTGTTCACATCGTTCGGGGCCGTATGGGAAACCTCGGCCGGACTCCCTGCGGATGGAACCTGGATAGGCGATAAACCTGGACTAGAGGCTTAGGTGTTTAGGTAGGTCGTGGTCTACACCCACGTCGGCTTTCGCTTGAAGTCTGCCGAGCACATGTCGTGTGCAGACGCTAAGTGGTGGAAACATGTATGAAGAAGTACACCCCTGCAGGGTTATCATTATCTATTCGAATAGCCGCGTCCGCGGTAAAGGACTACTTGGTTGCCTATACAGTTCATAGACAAGTAAATGGAAACTGCTAAAAGCCTCAAGATAAGTGTGAGTGCCGAGGATGGCTCTACCGTAGGGAGACGGAGGTGGATCCTCGGTAGTGTATTGAAGTGGTGAGTAGTGGACTCGTGTACGCAAAACCATTTCAAGTTGGAGTTTCGTAGATTAGCCTAGCCAAGAGTCAAAGCTGGCTTGCTGCAACAACTCCACCAACCCTTCTTGATAATATGCATGTATGTAGGTTCTGATGTAAGTCTTGCTGAGTACCTTTGTACTCATGTTGCTATAATTTACATTTTACAGAAGACGCTGCAACCCCTTCTGATGGGTTCTACGTAGACGTTGACATCAACGAGTAGGCTAAAGGCCCAGGTGGTGATCCTGAGCTTGTGAAGGACCACGTAGTATAGCTAGGCTTTCCAAGCCTCTTTTATCTTTCTAGTTGTCTGTACTCAGACAAGTTACTTCCGCTGCTGGTTTGTATGACTGTATGACTTGAATGCTGGGTCGTGTGACCCGTACCTTTGTGTATGTTATGTATGGCTCTCTGAGCCTTAAATAAAGTACTTGTGTCGTAGAGTCATGTTGTGATGCTTCGTTGTATTTGCACATATCAAGCATATTGTGTGTATGATTGAAATGCTTGGTATGTGTGGGATCTGACTATCTAGTTGTTTATCTTTAGTAGCCTCTCTTACCGGGAAATGTCTCCTGGTGTTACCGCTGAGCCATGGTAGCTTGCTACTGCTCTGGAACACTTAGGCTGGCCGGCATGTGTCCTTCCTCGTTCCGGTGTCTGTCCCTTCGGGGAAATGTCACGCATTGAGTACCGGAGTCCTGTTAGCCCGCTACAGCTCGGTTTACCGGAGTCCTGCTAGCCCAGTGCTACAGCCCGGACCCACTTGCTGATGACCGACACGTTCGAAGCTGGGTCATGGATGCCTGTCCCTGTAAGTCTGTGCCACTTTGGGTTTACGACTAGTCATGTCAGCCCGGGCTCCTTATCATATGGATGCTAGCGACACTATCATATACGTGAGCCAAAAGGCGCAAACGGTCCCGGGCAAAGGTAAGGCGACACCCGTGGGGATACCGTGCGTGAGGCCGCAAAGTGATATGAGGTGTTACCGGCTAGATCGATGTGACATCGAGTCGGGGTCCTGACAGCGTTGGTATCAGAGCCGGACTGCCTGTAGGTTCTCCAAGCCAAACTGGTCGATGTTGTGTCTAGAAATTCTTTAGTTATATGTAGGGGAATTGTTTGTGGGTTGGCACGTAAGGCTCTTTTTACTCCTTACATCTTATGCCTTCTGATCTGAGTCATCATCATCTCTTCTACGGGGATTAAGAACTAGGCTATCTCTTCTTTCTATCAGGATCACGTGTTACTAATCAGTAGTACCTTATAAGTTTGATGAATACAAGCCTAGTTCAATTCTACTACCACACTATGTTGCTAGGATGGACTCAGAACTTGATATGATGATGATGAGTGTGTGTGTAATCCTTTGTCAAATGTCTCAAAATCCTTCTTGAGCATTTACAACTATTATGCTGCCGAAATTTTGCTAGAAATTCTAATGCCTTTGCATTGTGATTGTGCTTTCAGATGGCCACTCGCGACCCCAATCAAGTGGTTCGCCTGACTCGATGCTTAGATGTGCCCGGCCATACTGCCATGTTGGTCAGGGTAATGACTGAGGCTGGATACCGTTGGTATCCTGAGTACACGGTCGAAGAGCAATTCCGAGACTTTAATCAAAGCCAGTATCTCTGCACTGTCAGGATATTTCCATCTTATCCTGGGTCCACCGAGCCCCTTCACTGCTCCTATGGACTCGGGGTTACTATTGAGATGGCTGTGCAGGACGCCGCCTACTCTATGATGACCATCATGCGAGTCAGATCTGGTCTATTTCGGGACTCTGATTTCCGGTATATGCCAGGATCACTTCCGGGAGCACAAGGGTATCTCCAGGCTATCTATGCTGACCCCACTCAGGAGGATTCACGGACTCGCACCACTGCTGAGATGCTCGAGGATAAGGACCGTGAAAACTGGGCCTTGAGGTTAGAGCTCTTCAATACCCGTGCTGACCATTGGGCCACGTTGACTCGGTTTACACCGGCGGTGCAAGCTGGATATTCGGATATGCGCGATATCTATCCTGTGAGATCTGCTTTGCCAGACGTGATGGGTTGGCGTGATGTAGGAGGCATCACCCCACCTCGCGGTCCCCGCAGGCCACCGTCTGTTGGTCCAAGACCTCATCCTAGCCCCTATGGCCCACAAGCTCCGCGAGATCGTCTGTTTCCGGATGATCATGTTGAGCTTCCAGGCTATGGAGGTGACTTCTACGAGGACTACTACGGATCGGTCTGAGTTAGTGGTAGTATCACTAGTCTGCACTATCTGTGTCGTCTATCGTCCCGCGTGACTCGTGGGATATGACCTAGTTTGTACTCTTTCCGGAGGTGTAGAAAAATAATGTATAGGAGCTTGGGATGCCTCCGATGAGATGTAATCCTCTTTTCACCGTAATAGTACTTTGTTTGGTCTTGTACTAAACCCTGTATGGTGTGTATGATGATGGAATAAAGAAGCAGTTTCTGTATCTACCATGTCATACGGATGATCATCTTGCATTTCGAGTTATTCCTTACATTTTGTATCCTATGTCGGAATTTTATCATTCTGACTGAATCATTGTCTTGTTTACCTAGGATGGTCAACACGCGCACTAACCCTGCTCCTCAAGAGCAGGCCGAAGGCAGTGAAGTCAGGGATGCAAATCTGCCTCATCCCCCTTCCCTAGCCGAGGTTATGATGGAAGCTGAGAGAAACAAGCGGGAGACCAACCGTTTGTTGGAGCGTATTGAACAGAACACAGCACACCATCAGAGGACTAACGTGGTGTCACTCAGTGATTTTATCAAATTACATCCACCCACGTTCCATCACTCCGTCGAGCCTCTCGACGCTGATGATTGGCTTCGCAGTATCTCTCACAAGCTGCGTTCCGCGCTAGTAGCTGAGGCTGACAAGGTCACCTTTGCTGCATATCATCTTGAAGGCCCCGCCAGTCTATGGTGGGAGAATTATGGAGCTATGCGCCCAGCGGACCATGTCACTACTTGGGCTGAATTCAGTGAGGCTTTCCGTGAACATCACATTCCGGAGGGTCTCATGGACCGTAAACGTGAGGAATTTTGCAATTTCACCCAAGGCCGACTCTCTGTGGATGCTTACAGCAGGGAGTTTGGTAACCTCGCACGATATGCAACTGAGGAAGTTTCTACTGATGCCAAGAAGCAAGCAAGGTTCCGTAAGGGACTTAGTCCTGAGCTTCGCCGCGACCTCCGTCTGCATGAGTGCACATCTTTTCAGAAGCTTGTTAACAAGGCCATCAGTGCTGAAACTGGTCAGACTGATTATGACGCAACACGCAAGCATGGCCATGACATGGGTTCCTCATCCGGTGCTGGTCCTCAGAAGCGCCGCGTGTGGGTGCCCAACACCGCCCTGCCACCCAGGTTCACACCGAGGCCATCTTTCCAGGCGCCTCGCCCTGTTCAACAGTCTGCTCCAGCCAAGCCCTATGGGGGTCCAACCAACAATGCTCCTCCACGTACCAGTTCCGTGAATTGTTTCAAGTGTGGGGAATCTAGCCACTATATGCATGAGTGTCCCCAGACCAACCCCAACCAATCTGCTAAAGCTGTTGGCCGTGGCAAGCCGACAGGGAAAGTGTTCCACGCCAAGCCGGCCACCGCTTCACGTGGCCATGTCAACTGTATCTCTGCCGAAGAAGCTCAAGATGATCCCAATGTCGTTCTCGGTACGCTCCTTGTTAATTGCCACCCGGCATCTGTTCTTTTCGATACAGGAGCCTCTCATTCATTTATATCCGAGAACTATGCTCGTTTGCATAACACCGCATTCTGTGACATGCCATCCACTATGGAAATTTCTACTCCTGGTTCTAGATGGCAGACCTCCAGGGTAAGTTATGGAAATGAAATCCAAGTCGACAGACTTGTTTTCCTTGCATCTTTGATAGCTCTCAAATTTTCAGATATTAATATCATTTTGGGTATGGACTGGATGTCAGCTCATCATGCCAAAATTGATTGCTTCTCTAGGACTGTTCAACTCACTCATCCTTCGGGGAAGATAGTCAATGTCTTGACCCGATTAGCCAAGCGACAATTATATTCTCTTAACGCCAGCCCTTTGCCAGACCTTGAGGACGTTCCGGTAGTCCGTGACTTCCCGGATGTCTTCCCAGAGGAATTGCCAGGTGTTCCACCTGACAGGGATGTTGAGTTCGTAATAGACCTCATTCCAGGAACCGTTCCGATTGCTAGAAGACCCTATAAGATGGCACCACTAGAACTAGCCGAGCTTAAGAAACAACTCGATGAGTCCTTGAAAAAGGGTTTCATCCGACCTAGTTCATCTCCGTGGGCTTGCCCCGTCCTCTTCGTCAAGAAGAAGGATGGTACGGACCGGATGGTTGTAGATTATCGACCTGTCAATTTGGTCACAATCAAGAACAAATATCCGCTCCCCAGGATCAACGACCTGTATGATCAGCTCGCTGGATCCTCAATCTTCTCCAAAATGGATTTGAGGTTGGGCTACCATCAAATTAAAATTAGAAACGGGGACATCCCTAAAATGGCCTTTGTTACTCGTTATGGCCAATACGAGTACACCGTCATGTCCTTCGGTTTAACCAATGCCCCAGCCACCTTTTCTCGGTTAATGAACTCAATCTTCATGGAGTATTTGGATAAATTCGTCGTAGTTTATCTCGATGATATACCCATCTACTCCAAGAACGAGGAAGAACATGCCGAACATCTAAGGCTAGTGTTGAAGAAATTCGAGAGCACCGCCTTTATGCCAAGTTTTCCAAATGTGAATTCTGGTTGTCGGAAGTGACCTATCTGGGTCATGTAATATCTGGTAAAGGTATTGCTGTTAACCCTGAGCGAGTTCAAGCCGTCCTTAATTGGACTCCACCTGAATCGGTCAAGCAAGTTCGGAGTTTTCTAGGCTTAGCGAGCTATTGTCGTCGCTTTGTCGAGAACTTCTCCAAAGTTGCCAAACCTCTAACCGAACTCCTCAAGAAAGATAAGAAGTTCGAATGGACTCCACAATGTGAGCACAGCTTTCAGGAACTGAAAATACGCCTGACTTCTGCTCCCGTACTGGTACCGCCAGACTTCTCCAAGGACTTTGTTATCTACTGCGACGCCTCGCGACAAGGACTAGGTTGCATTCTCATGCAAGATCGACACGTAATTGCCTACGCTTCACGGCAATTGCACCCACATGAGGAGAATTATCCTACTCATGATCTAGAGCTTGCAGCCGTAGTCTATGCACTTAAGACCTGGCGACATTACCTCCTCGGTAACCGTTGCAAAATATTCACTGATCACCAAAGTCTGAAGTACATTTTCACCCAACCGGATTTGAATCTCAGGCAAAGACGTTGGGTTGAGTTGATCACAGATTTCGACTTAGGAATAACTTACACCCCAGGGAAAGCCAACGTCATGGCTGATGCGCTAAGTCGTAAATCTTATTGTAACAACCTGATGTTACAACAAAGTCAACCGCTTCTCCATGAGGAATTTCGGAAGCTTAACCTTCACATTGTTCCTCAAGGATTTCTTTCCAACTTGCTGGCGAAACCTACTCTTACGGATCAAATCATCGCTGCCCAGAAGCGAGATAAGGGAATATCTAAAATCAAAGAGAACATTGCTAGCGGAGGTGCTAGTTGTTTCTCTACAAATGATCATGGTGTTGTGTACTTTGAGAACCGTCTAGTGGTTCCCAAGAACCAGCATCTACGGCAGTTAATCCTTAAGGAGGCTCATGAATCTCCTCTCACCATTCATCCCGGTAGTACCAAGATGTATCAGGACCTACGCCAGAGGTTCTGGTGGACCAGTATGAAGAGAGAAATTGCTCAGTATATTGCTAATTGCGACGTCTGTCGTCGAGTAAAAGCAGAGCAATAACGGCCTGCTGGCACCCTTCAACCCTTAGCTATTCCTGAATGGAAATGGGATAAAATTGGTATGGATTTCATTACCGGTTTTCCCAGGACCAAGAGAGGGAATAATGCTATCTTCGTCGTTGTTGATCGTCTTTCCAAAGTAGCCCATTTCCTACCTGTTCGTGAGAGTATAACCGCTAGTCAATTGGCAGACTTATACATCTCCCGGATAGTGTCTCTCCATGGTGTTCCTTTGGAAATTAATTCGGATCGAGGAAGTCTTTTCACCTCTCGATTTTGGGAAAGTTTCCAAAATGCTATGGGAACCCGTCTCTCCTTTAGCACCGCTTTCCACCCTCAGTCGAGTGGTCAAGTGGAACGCGTCAACCAGATTCTAGAAGACATGCTTCGAGCCTCTGTTATCTCATTCGGAATGGATTGGGAGAAGTGCCTTCCATTTGCCGAATTCGCTTACAACAACAGCTATCAATCTAGCTTGGGTAAAGCCCCTTTTGAAGTTCTCTATGGACGACGGTGTCGAACACCCCTTAACTGGTTAGAGACCGGGGAAAGACAATTCTTTGGCCCGGATATGATTGAAGAAGCAGAAGAGCAAGTTCGCATCGTTCGTGAAAAGTTGAAAACAGCCCAATCCCGTCAAAAGAATCAATATGACCGAAAACATAAGGCTATGACTTTCGAGGTTGACGAGAAGGCTTACCTTCGGGTTACCCCTCTGAAGGGAACCCATCGTTTCGGTATCAAAGGCAAATTGGCTCCTCGTTACATTGGACCTTTTCGCATTCTCTCCAAACGAGGAGAAGTTGCCTACCAGTTGGAACTACCTCCGCACCTCTCCAGAGTCCACGATGTCTTCCACGTTTCTCAACTCAGGCGTTGCTTCTCGGATCCTATCCGTGGAGTGGACCACGAAACGCTTGATCTCCAAGATAATCTTACATATCGAGAGTACCCCATTCGTATCCTCGATCAAGCCGAGCATACCACTCGACGTCATAATATCAAGTTTCTCAAAGTTCAATGGTCGCACCATTCTGAGGATGAAGCAACTTGGGAAAGGGAGGATCGTCTTCGACTTGAGTATCCCGCCTTCTTTCCGGAGGAACCCAAATCTCGGGACGAGATTCTGTTGAGTGGGGGTGAGTTGTCACACCCTAGCTAGCCATGCATTAGAGTGTTGCATCATGTTTACTCTTTCATCAGAAACCTGAAATGGGGATGACAGAACCCCCAGTCCCCTCTGAAACCAATTAGGGTTTACTAAAAACTTTTTCAATGAACCTGAAATGCCCTTCTAAAATGCCCATCATTTTTGTCTTGGTTCAGAACCTCTGCCAAAAGTGATGCACATTTTCCTAGGCCATCTTAGGGTTTTTGAATTAACTCATAAATATTTGAATTTGGGCATTTAAAATTATATAAAATATTTAAATGCTCAAATAACTCCAAACTAAAATGTTTCATGTTGGAAATAATCCAACTATGGACCAGGAGTAGTTTGGTGATTTTTGGAGTTGCCTAAGTATTTTATTTAATTCAACAAAGTTGCAGAAGTATTAAAAAAACAGAAAACAGAAGAAATGGAAAAGGCTTACCTGTCGCCCAGCACCCGGCCCACCTGCCGGCCCAGCCCAGCACCGCGCCAGCGAGCTGCTTGCCAGCCAGGCAGGCAGGCAGGTGCTCGACGACGAGCACCGCATGGGTGCCACGCACCTGCTCGCCGCCTCGCCGCCTCCCTCGCCCGGCTAACGCCGTGAATCAGCCTCCCTCTCTCCCCCGACCCCCCCAGACACCCCCTCTCCTCTCCAGCTCCTCTCCCTCGCTCTCCCACGCCATGGCCGACGCCATCGCCGCCACCCCCTCGCCGTAGCCACGCCCTCCGTCAACCCCACGCCGTGCCGCCGTGTCCAGGAGCTTCGCCGCCATCCACTTCATCGAGCTAGCCGAGCCCCGTGTGCTCGAGCGGCCCGAGACCACCGCACCGACCTCGCCCGAGCTCGCCGTCGCCGGAGATCCCCTTCAACGCCGTCGCCGCCTCAGCTCGTCCCCGACCCCGCCGGTGGCCTCTACAAGAGCGCTGTGAGCCTAGCTACCCCTCCGACCCTCTCTCTCTCATTCCCGAGCCGTGTAGCCACCGCACGAAGATCACACGCACGCACCGCCGTGGATCTCATCGCCGACGTGCTTCCGGCCATCCTCCGGCCAACCCGCGGTGTCCAACGCACTCACCACGCTGCGTTAGGCCCAACCGTGCACTCCCCGCACCTCACCGATCCCCCTAGCGACAAGTTCGACTTTGGCCGAACTCCGGTGGCCGCCAAAGTCGTCGCCGGTGCCAACTCCGGCCACCCCGACCCCAACGGACTCCACCAAGAGCTGCGGCTCGACCTCAGCTCCGCTCCGGTGCCCTCCGCGGCTCGTTTGGTTGCCGGAACGGC
Source organism: Triticum aestivum (assembly GCF_018294505.1). Lineage (NCBI taxonomy): Eukaryota > Viridiplantae > Streptophyta > Magnoliopsida > Poales > Poaceae > Triticum > Triticum aestivum. The sequence continues at coordinate 279,713,097 of NC_057813.1, forward strand.
AAAAATCACTTCCGCCGCCGCGTCGGGCTCGCCGGCGGCTAAACGCCGGTGCAGCCGACCCGGGTTTGACCACGGGTGGGCCCTGGTTGACTCCCCTGAGTCAATGACAGGTGGGGCCCAGCCCTGTTAATTAAACAGGTTTAGTTTTAATTAAACTTTAATTAAAATAATCACCCTGACATGCGGGACCCACTGTCAGGTTTGACCCTGACGTGTTCCGTTGACCTGCTGACGTCACACTGACGTCAGGCTGAAGCAATAATTGATTTTCTGGAATTATTCTAATATAGAAAATTCCAGAATATAATTTAAACTTCAAAAATTCATAAGTTTTATTCTGTAACTCCAAATCAGACAAATTATATATGAAAAATGATCAGAAAAATCCAATCTATCCATCTGTACTGTTTTCATGCATGACTAAACAAGTTAACTTGATGTTTAATGCAGAACAAGGAAAAACACTTTAAAGGGCCATGTTTGAGTTTGAAATTTGAATCTTTGATTCAAATTGGTTCAAACCCTTCTGGTCTTAGTTGCATTAGCCCAACACACTCATATTGCTATGTTTCATGCATGCATCATATTGTTGCACATTGTTTGGTGATGGTTGTATATCGGTGTTCTTGCGGCAGGATCTGCCCCCGAGGAGTACCGTGATTACCCTAACAAAGAACCGTATCAGTGCATCGAACCATCAGCCAAGCAACCAACCATTTGATCATATCGATACAATCCCATGTTCTCGCTCCTGCTCTCTTTTACTGCATTAAGACAACGCATTTCAAACTGCTGTGTGCTACGGTAGTTGAACCCACTTCCTCTGCATGACCTGTCATTGCCACAGTAACTAGATGAAACCCACTAGCATGTGTAGGAGTTGATTGAGCCATATGTATGTGTTGTTCCTACCTTGCTATGCCTGCTATGCTTAGAGTCGTGTCAGGTCTGGTTCATCTGGGTGATGGGCTAGAGTGAAATGTTTATGTCGGTAATGAGAGTGGTGTGGTGAACACGATTTCGTAAAGGTATCGATGAGAGGCCATGTAGGAGTACATGGTGGGTTGTTTCATTGAAGCCGACCTTAAGCACTGAGATCTGTATGTGTGATTTAAGATACAGCTACTACCATGCATTGGGCCCTGAAATATGACCCCGCTCGACTTCTTATTCACCCTAGCTCTCTGTCCAGGAGTTGCAAGTAGTTTCTGGTGTTTGTAGCCTACTTGAGGCCGTGGACAGCGCTGACCGTAGGGGTGGGCTGTGATGCGGTAGGTACGTGGCCGGGTGTACCGAATACCCGTTAGGTATCTCGGGAACCCTGTTCACATCGTTCGGGGCCGTATGGGAAACCTCGGCCGGACTCCCTGCGGATGGAACCTGGATAGGCGATAAACCTGGACTAGAGGCTTAGGTGTTTAGGTAGGTCGTGGTCTACACCCACGTCGGCTTTCGCTTGAAGTCTGCTGAGCACATGTCGTGTGCAGACGCTAAGTGGTGGAAACATGTATGAAGAAGTACACCCCTGCAGGGTTATCATGATCTATTCGAATAGCCGCGTCCGCGGTAAAGGACTACTTGGTTGCCTATACAGTTCATAGACAAGTAAATGGAAATTGCTAAAAGCCTCACGATAAGTGTGAGTGCCGAGGATGGCTCTACCGTAGGGAGACGGAGGTGGATCCTCGGTAGTGTATTGAAGTGGTGAGTAGTGGACTCGTGTACGCAAAACCATTTCAAGTTGGAGTTTCGTAGATTAGCCTAGCCAAGAGTCAAAGCTGGCTTGCTGCAACAACTCCACCAACCCTTCTTGATAATATGCATGTATGTAGGTTCTGATGTAAGTCTTGTTGAGTACCTTTGTACTCATGTTGCTATAATTTACATTTTACAGAAGACGCTGCAACCCCTTCTGATGGGTTCTACGTAGACGTTGACATCAACGAGTAGGCTAAAGGCCCAGGTGGTGATCCTGAGCTTGTGAAGGACCACGTAGTATAGCTAGGCTTTCCAAGCCTCTTTTATCTTTCTAGTTGTCTGTACTCAGACAAGTTACTTCCGCTGCTGGTTTGTATGACTGTATGACTTGAATGCTGGGTCGTGTGACCCGTACCTTTGTGTATGTTATGTATGGCTCTCTGAGCCTTAAATAAAGTACTTGTGTCGTAGAGTCATGTTGTGATGCTTCGTTGTATTTGCACATATCGAGCATATTGTGTGTATGATTGAAATGCTTGGTATGTGTGGGATCTGACTATCTAGTTGTTTATCTTTAGTAGCCTCTCTTACCGGGAAATGTCTCCTGGTGTTACCGCTGAGCCATGGTAGCTTGCTACTGCTCTGGAACACTTAGGCTGGCCGGCATGTGTCCTTCCTCGTTCCGGTGTCTGTCCCTTCGGGGAAATGTCACGCATTGAGTACCGGAGTCCTGTTAGCCCGCTACAGCCCGGTTTACCGGAGTCCTGCTAGCCCAGTGCTACAGCCCGGACCCACTTGCTGATGACCGACACGTTCGAAGCTGGGTCATGGATGCCTGTCCCTGTAAGCCTGTGCCACTTTGGGTTTACGACTAGTCATGTCAGCCCGGGCTCCTCATCATATGGATGCTAGCGACACTATCATATACGTGAGCCAAAAGGCGCAAACGGTCCCGGGCAAAGGTAAGGCGACACCCGTGGGGATACCGTGCGTGAGGCCGCAAAGTGATATGAGGTGTTACCGGCTAGATCGATGTGACATCGAGTCGGGGTCTTGACAACTGATGCGGGATACACAACATCAGTACTTTGATGTAAGAACATGGTATGATAGATAGATGCAGTGTATTCTAGACACAGAAAGCCATGTGATATGCACATGTGTAACGTATAAACTCAGTAGGTGCAATTTAATCAAAATAGAAGAAATACATGCTAGACAACATGTGCAACATGAAACCAATTATCACACTGTCAACTTAGAGCAAACACCTACGATGGTGGAGTACGGGAGATGAAGTCATCATGTAGACTTGGGAATTCAACTTCATTAGCAGTAGCAGTGGAAAATCTAGAGAGTCTCTGTTTGCGTCGGTGCGGAGGACCACCAACATCCCCTAACTTACTCTTTTCCTTCCTATTTTATGATATTGCCTTATGAAGTCAAAACCACAAGAAGATCAATAAAATTAGCTCTGAATAACTGGTTGATGCATGATACAGACGAACACTACTTTGATGTAAGGCTAGCGCAGGATAGGAGGATGGAATATATAGAAAAAAGACAGTGTTGCATATTCACACGTACGATAGGAGGATGGAATATGTATGAAAAAATAGTAAGCGGAAGGCATTTCAACAAAATTAGAAGAAATGAAAGCTAGGCACCATATGAACATGCAACAAATATCACTCTATCATGTAAAAAGTGTCTGTTCATAAGTGCCATTTCAAGAAATTAGAAGCAGTACAAGCTAAACGACAATGCAAGATGCGACCTACATCACAATCCCAAGTTAAATGTGTCTTATGGGTAAGTGACCGTTGAAGGTATAAGTTGTAAGCTACGCAAATGCAATTCAACATAATCAGAAGCAATACAAACTAGACATCATATGGAAAACGCAACCACATATAACAGTTCCAAGTTAGAGCAAGCACCTGTGATGGTGGAGTAGGGGAGATGTGCTCATCATGTACACGTATGTTCTAGAAACAAGAACACATGTCATATTCATAGGCATTATGTGTAAAGTAAGCAGACGCAATTCAACAAAGTTATAAGCAATACAAGCTAGACATGATACGCAACATGCAACCACATATAATAGTGCCAAGTTAGAGCAAGCACCTGTGATGGTGGAGTAGGGGAGATGCGCTCATCATCTACACAGCTACGTTGACTGTCCAGCCTTGTGTTGTCTTGCGAATATTGTTGGGAGGATGGCGGAGTAGAATCTATAGAGACCCCCTGTTTGAGTTGCTCCGAAGGACCACCATCATCCACTGCCAGACTAATTTCCTTCAACTGTAATGATTTTGTATTGTGAAGTCAAACCGATAAGAAAAAGGAATAAAATTCGCTCTTCAGAACTCATTCATGCATGATACTGACGAACACTACTCGGATGAAAGGCAAACACATGATGTGAGGATGGAATATGTATGAAAAATAGGATGGCGTGACATATTCACACCTATGATGTGGTAACTAAGCAGAAGGCATTTCAACAAATAAGAAGCACTGCAAGCTAGACACCATATGAAAGATGCAACCAATATCACTCTGCCAAGTTCAAACTGTATGGCGTTTCAACAAATTAGAAGCAATACATGCTAGCAATCATATGCAGTACACAACCAATATCACAGTGGCGACTTAAAAGTTCCTTATCATAAGTGACTGATGCGGAATATGCAAGAACAGTAGTCTGATGTAAGAACATGGTGTGATCAGATATAGTATGTTCTAGAAACAGGAACACACGTCATATTCACAGGCATTATGTGTAAAGTAAGTAGATGCAGTTAAACAAAGTTAGAAGCAATACAAGCTAGACATCATACGCAACATGCAACCACATATAATAGTGCCAAGTTAGAGCAAGCACCTGTGATGGTGGAGTAGGGGTGATGTGCTCATCATCTACACAGCTACGTTGACTGTCTAGCCTTGCGTTGTCTTGCGAATCTTGTTGGGAGGATGGCGGAGTAGAATCTATAGAGAACCTCCGTTTCAGTTTCTCGAAAGGTCCACCATCATCCAATGCCTTGCCAATTTCCTTCAGCTTTATTGATTTTGCATTGTGAGGTCAAACCGACAAGAAAAAGGAATATAATTCGCTCTTCAGAACTCATTCATGCATGATACCGACGAACACTACTCTGATGAAAGGCAAATTCATGATATGAGGATGGAATATGTACGAAAAACTGGACGACTTGACATATTCACACCTATGATGTGGTAACTAAGCAGAAGGCACTTCAAAAAAATAGAAGCACTGCAAGCTAGACACCATATGTAAGGTGCAATCAATATCACTCTGCCATGTCAAAACTGTCTTGTCATAGGTGGCGCTCATCAAACTAGAAGCAATACATGCTAGAAATCATATTCAAGACACAAACCAATATCACACTGCCAACTTAAAGGTGTCCCATCATAAGTGACTGATGCAAGATACACAAGAAGAGTAGTTTCATGTAAGGACATGGTGTGATAGACAGATATAATATGTATCAAAAACAGGAAAGCGTGTCATATTCACACGTATCATGTGTAAGCTAAGCAGATGAAGTTTACACTAGGAGAAATACAAGCTAGACACCATATGCAACATGCAACCAGATATCACACTGCCAAGTTAGAGCAAGCACCTTGGATGGTGGAGTAGGGGAGCGGAGACTTGGACCTTTCAATGCACTAGCAGTACAAGAAGAATCGGTACAAATGCTCCGTTTATGTTGCTGCAGAGGACCACCATCATCGCCTTCCTTACTCTTTTCCTTCCTCTTTCTTGATTTTTCCTTGTCAAGTCAAACCCACAAGAAAAAGGAATAAAATCTGCTCTTCAGAACTCATTGATGCATGATACTTACGAACACTACTTTCATGTAAGGCAGCCGCATGATAGGAGGATGGAATATGTATGAAAAACAGGACGGCGTGACATATTGACATGTATGATGTATAAAGTGTAAACTAAGCATAAGGTGTTTGAACTTGTTAGAATCAATGCAAGCTAGAAACCATATGAAAGATGAAACCAATATCACTCTGCCAAATTAAAAGGGTGCCCTAACAAATGTATTTGACCAAATTAGAAGCAATACATGGCAACAGGCTAGAATATGCAATATGCAACGAATAAAGGTGACTCATCATAAGTGATTGATGCAGGATACAGAAGAGAGGTAGTTTCATGTAAGAACAAGGTTAACACATAGATGTAGTGTGTACCAAAAATAGGAAGGCATGTCATATTCACAGGTATAATGTATAAACTAAGCAGATTTAATTTACCCTAATTAGAAGCATTATAAGCTAGACACCGTATGCAACATGGAACCACATATCACACTGCAAAGTTAGAGCAATCACATGTGATGGTGGTGTAGGGGAAGTGCGGTCTTCAAGTACAGAGCTACATTCAATATCTTCATTTAGGCTTGCTGTTTCTTGAGAATCATGTGGAGAGGATGAAACTGCATTCTTTATAAGAGTAGCGCCTCTCATACTAACCCACGGGCGTGACTGTCTCATCATAAGCGATAGATGTAGGATACACAAGAACAGTAGGTTGATGTAAGAACATGGTGTGATAGGAAGATGTAGTATGTAACAAAAATAGGAAGGCATGTCATATTCACATGTATAATGTGTAATCTAAGGAGATGCAATTTAACAAATTAGGAGCAATACAAGCTAGGCACCATATGCAGCAAGCAACCAGATATCACACTGTCATGTTAGAGCAAGCACCTTGGGTTGTGGAGTAGGGGAGATGAGATTTGGAAGTAGCACTGCAGTACGAGTAGCACGAGAATCTGCAGAGATCATCTGTTTCGGATGCTCCACAGGACCACCATCATTCCGTGCCTTCGTACTTTCAGATTTTTCCTTGTCAAGTAAACACACAAGAAAAAGGAATGAAATTCAACTTCCAAATTCGTTGATGCATGATACTGACTAACACAACTTTTATGTATGGCAACCACATTGTAGGAGGATGCAATATGTATGAAAAACGCTAAGCAGAAGGCATTTCAACAAATTGGAAGCAAGGCAATCCAGACACCATATGAAAGATCCAACCAAAATCACTCTACCAAATTAGATGTGTCTCATTATAAGTGGCACTTCAACAAATTAGAAGCAATACATGTTTGAAATGATATGCAAGATGCAACCAATATTACACTGTCAACTTGAAGGTGTATCGTCAGAAGTGATTGATGAGGGATACACAAGAAAAGTAGTTTGATGTAAGAACATGGTTAATAGAAAGACGTAGTATGTACCCAAAACAGGAAGGCATGTCATATTCACAGGTATAATGTGTTAACTAAGCGGATGCAATTTACCCTAATTAGAAGCATTATAAGGTAGACACCGTATGCAACATCCAACCACATATCACACTACCAAGTAAGAGCAAGCACCTGCGATGTAGGTGTGGGGAAATTGCGGTCATCAACTAGAGAGCTTCGCTGACTATCTTCATTTAGCCTCGCTGTTTCTTGAGAATCATGTGGGGAGGATGACACTGCACTCTTTAAACAAGTAGGGCGTCTCGCAGTAACCCACTTGGGTGACTGTCTCATCATAAGTGATTGATGAGGGATACAAAAGAGCATTAGTTTGATGTACGAACATCGTTAATAGACATATGTAGTATGTATCAAAAACAGGAAGGCATGTCATTATCAAAGGTAGAATGTGTAAAGTAAGCAGATGCGATTTAACCAAATTGGAAGCAACACAAGCTAGACACCATATGCAACATGCAACCACATTTGACAGTGCGAAGTTAAAGCAAGCACCTGGGATGGTTGTGTGTGGAAATTTAGATCATAAACTACAGAGCTACGTTTACTGTCTCCAACTATTGACACATCACCCTTTAGAGCGCTGAAATGCTTGGTGCTTATCTTCGAATTACACTGGAGCGACTTTTGTCTTTTCTTTTCTGCATTCATCAACACTGCGTCAGAGTCTGAAATACCCATGCATAAAAAACAATGAGTATGGGTGAAGTGTGTGCACAATTAGTACAGTGTAAAGGTAGCAGATAGTAGGTCGATGAGAAATAAATGACGGGAGACATATGATAGCTCTACAACATGCATGGCACACTAAATTACTACATGATTCCATGAAAATAACAGTCGACTGAAAACAAATAGGCCAGTCCATTTTTTCTGCACCGTCCGATGTACAAAGAATGGGAAGATCGCCTTCACCTACCTCCAGTCAGTCAGTGTTGACGATCTTCCTCGAAACGCCAGCGACCATCGGCCCAGTCCCCTGCATGGGCCAAAAGGCTACAGGGGCCAGAGTCAGGACAATAATTTCCTACCACCAAACATTAGTCTCGCGCGGTTTCGGGTGACCGGAGGCTTATTTGGCGCTTCGTTCAGTATCTGGGAGCAGAAGCATTAACGTTTTCGGTTCTCTTGAATTGAACTTTCAGGATTTTTCAAACTTCACAAATCTTTACTCTTGAAAATCCTAAAGCTACGATTATTTTGGAATGGAGGCGGTACATTTGAATATACATTGTACACGAGTATATATTACAAAATATGCAACTTACCTCATTTCATGCATGGTTCCAGATATAATCTCCTTGCTTGAAAAAAAAAGTTAGACATGCGTATGAATATATAGCATGTTCAAATGCACAATAAAGATTGATGCCCCCTTTTAGATCTGATTTACAAATGCCCTTTATGTTGGAACTTCCTATTAATTCGAATCTTGGAACTCCCCTTTATGTTGAATTCGACATGTATTCTATTTCGTAGCTAGCAATTTGGAATGTATCGATGCAAGTGACAAATGTATAAAGTGCTTCACACTAACAACATGGAGTGCACTAATTAATGTTTAGATATGAATTGCAAAAGCAATCCAATGCTTGTATTTCAAACCTCTCTCACTCTATGGATCGATAATATGAAATAAACACATGCACATGCTAGAATTCAATAGAGTATGGATGTCTGATAGACTGATTTTCGTCCATATGCAATTTGCAAAATTCATGATCTCATCCAAAAATAATAATGCAATTTATATTTTCATTTAATGCATAGAACCGCCTTTTACACATAGATGCACTATGCCTCGGCCCGTTCTCACAAATGTGATATATCTCTCCCTCTATCTAATGCAGAGGTGCACACACTTTATATTCATCGGCATTTCTCTTTCACATATGCTGACAATCTCTCTCGGGGTGTCTGGCTGTCTCACGCACATGCTCTCTCTATATCTCTCTCTTTATGACTACTATGTACCACTCTTTTCACTAATTTCAGTTGGAAAATACTGTTTCTCTCACATGCATATATACACACGCACAGTCTCTACTAGCCCTCTATACGCACATATATGTGCCTACGTGTCTCCTGCATGCTGTCACATCCCTAGCTTTACCCTGGCCTTGGACTAGCTTGGTTGCTGCATCATGTTTAAATTCAAATGAAATTTGAATTGAGGAATTTTCAAAGCCTCAGAATCCTTTAAAAAAATGAAAAATGATCAAGATAAAAATTGCTTCAAATAAGTCCAAGAAAATGTTCTTGTTATCCTCTGGAAATATTGGCAAGAGGTAAAATCCAAACCAATATTTTCGGTATCTCAGAAACATTTATTTTGGGTATTTGAATTAAATCAATAGCTATTTGAATTGGACTTATATCTACTGTTAAATAAATATAGGTCCAATAATTCTGAAATATTTTTGTGGAGCATTGTTTTAATTCTTTTAGCTCCTAAAAATATTGTCAGAAGCAAAATAAATTGAATTGGTTTCAAAACCAAATTCAAAACAAACCTGCAAAAAAGAAAACAGAACAAAAATAAAACAGAGGAGAGAAACCTTACCTGGCGCTCACCTGGTAGCCCACCTGGCCCAGCAGCACGGCCCAGCCCGCCACCGCTACTCCCCTGTCGTCTTCCTCCTCGCCAGAAGGACGCGGACACCGTGACGCCGCCGTGCGCGCCACCTCCACCCTGCTCTGGCCACCTCCTGCTTCCTCCCCGAGCCCTCTAGTGACGCCACGCGCCTCCCCGACCCCCTTTCACTTCTCCCTCGCTCTCTGGACCTCCCTCCCCCTCGCTCCTCTGCTTCCCCCCCATGACCGAAAGCCGCCGCCGACGTCGCTCGCGACCACCGAGGCCACCAGCCCTCCCTCGCCCATCCAGCGTGCTCGAGAGCTCCGTCACGACATCCTCGACCTCCCCACCAAGCCATGGAACTACGGACGCGCCACAACGCCGCCGGCATCGCCGTTTCCATCGCCGGCCGCCGAGGATCTTCACCGTCAATTCACCACCATCGTCGCTTCCCCGAGCTCGCTGACCCTCCCTGCACGATCCCCGTGAGTCCCTGCTTCGTTTCCCCCTAACCCCAAGTCCGATTTCGAGCTCTAGCCGCCCCCTCTACCGGAGCCGAGACGCTCCGCCGCACGGACTCGTCGCCGGCGAAGCCCCGGTGACCAAATGGCCCCGCGCGTGCGTCCGTTGCACTCGCAACGACCCATGGAGCAACGCTAGCGTGGCAGCTAGCTTGTTTGCAAGCCGCAACGCTAACCCCACACCCACCCGAGCTCCGGCCGCCGCCTCGGGCTCCATTCCGGCGAACCCCGGCCACCCCACGCCCTCTCGAGGGTCCCCCTAGATGCGCGGGAGCACGGGCTCACCCCTGGTGCCCTCAGCGCGACCAGCCGCGGGCTGTAGCGCCGTCCCGAGCAACTCCGGCGAGGTCTCGCCGTCGCCGTGGTCGCCGGCGTCACTAGCTGACGTGGCGCTAATTTAGTTAGCACTAATGACCACGCTAAACACCCCCCCACAGACACTGACAGCGGGCCCGTAGCGGGTCAAAGCCCGAGTCAACGCGGGATTAGGCCCTGTGTCACTGACGTGTGGCCCCCACACGTCAGGTTTGACCCTGACCAACCCCTGTTGACTTGCTGACGTCATCATGACATCAGGCTGACGCAATAAGTGTTTTCTGGATTTATTTTATTTCAGAAAATTCCAGAAAATTGTATAAACTTCAATAAATCATAGAAAATTAACCGTAACTCCAAATTAAATAATTTATATATGAAAAATTATCAGAAAAATTCAAAGAATCCATCTGTACCATTTTCATGCATGTTAGAACAACTTATAGCTGCTGTTTAGCACAAATCATATAAAGGGCATTTAATTAATCACATATGGAGTTTGAATTTGAATTTTATATTCAAACCAACTTCATTTAATCTGTTGCTAGTTGCATTAGCCCAAAACACATTCATTTTGCCATGTCATGATCATGCATCATATTGTGCATTGCATTGATTGTGTTCCTTTCTGTGTTGCCGGTATTTGTCCCCTCTCAATAGACGTGATACCGATGATGTGATCGTTGACACTGATGAAGACTCAATGTTATCTTCAGAAGTGCCAGGCAAGCAAAACCCCCTCGTTCATTCCGATAAAATCCCACTCTCTCGCTCCTGCTCTCTTTTACTGCATTAGGACAACAACGACATATTTGTTACTTGCTGCGGTAGCTGAACCCCTTCATCCTTTGCATGACCTGTCATTGCCACAGTAAATAGATGAAACCCACTAGCATGAGTAGGAGTTGTTTGAGCCCTGATGTGCCTACTCATTCATGCTTGTTTGTCATGCCTGCTACTGCTTAGAGTTGAGTCAGGTCTGATTCATCGAGGATGAATCAGAGGTGTGTGAACATGTCCTACTATGTGTGAGCTAAGTGTGTGAACACGATTTGGTAAAAGGTGTCGGTGAGAGGCCATGTAGGAGTACATGGTGGGTTGTCTCATTGAAGCCGTCCTTAGGAACTGAGTTCTGTGTTTGTGATCCATGATTCAGCTACTACCATGCATTGGGCCCTGAAATATGACCCCGCTCGACCTCTTATTCACCCTAGTCCTCTGTCCAGGAGTTGCAAGTAGTTTCTGTTGTTTGTAGCTTACTGGAGGCCGTGGACAGCGCTGACCGTAGGGGTGGGCTGTGATGCGGTAGGTACGTGGCACGGTGTACCGGATGCCCGTTTGGTATCTCGGGAACCCTGTTCACATCGTTTGGGGCTGTGAGCGAAACTCCGGCCGGATCTCCTCATGGATGGAACCCGAATAGGCGATAAACCTGGACTAGAGACTTGCGTGTTTAGGTAGGTCGTGGTCTACACCCACGTCGGCTTTCGCTTGAAGTCTGCCGAGCACATGTCGTGTGCAGACGCTAAGTGGTGGAAACATGTATGAAGAAGTACACCCCTGCAGGGTTAACATCATCTATTCGAATAGCCGTGTCCGCAGAAAAGGACTTCTGGGTTGCTTATATCAGTTCATAGACAAGTGAAAGTGGATACTCTAAAATACGCAAGATAAGCGTGAGTGCTATGGATGGCGTTCTCGTAGGGAGACGGGAGCGGATCCATAGTGGTGTATTGATATGGTGAATATGTGGACTCGTGTGCGCCACCTCAAAAGAGTTACTTGCAGTCGTAGTTCAGGATAGCCACCGAGTCAAAGCTGGCTTGCTGCAGTTAAACCCCACCATCCCCTTTGTTGATAATGATGCATATGTAGTTAGTTCTGATGTAAGTCTTGCTGGGTACATTTGTACTCACGTTTGCCTATTTTATGTTTTTGCAGAGAGACTTCAGTCTCACTAGTAGTTCCACGTGGACTTCGACGTTTAGCTTGTTACCTCAGCTACGATCTTGTGCCCTCGGCAGGATCTGATAGATAGTCAGGCTTCTTAGCCTTTTTCATTTATAGATGTCTGTACTCAGACATGATAGCTTCCGCTTGTGCTTTGACTTGTATGCTCTGATTGTTGGGTCATGAGACCCATGGTTGTAATATCTCGCTCCTCGGAGCCTATTGATTAAATTACTTGAGTCGTAGAGTCATGTTGTGATGCCATGTTGTATTTGCACATATCGAGCATATTGTGTGTATGCTATTGAAATGCTTGGTATGTGTGGGATCTGACCATCTAGTTGTTTATCTTTAGTAGCCTCTCTTACGGGGAAATGTCTCCTAGTGTTTCACTGAGCCATGGTAGCTTGCTACTGCTCCGAAACACTTAGGCTGGCCGGCATGTGTCCTTCTTCGTTCCTATGTCTGTCCCTTCGGGGAAATGTCACGTGATGAATACCGGAGTCCTGTTAGCCCGCTACAGCCCGATTCACCGGAGTCCTGCTAGCCCAGTGCTACAGCCTGGATTCACTCGCTGATGACCGACACGTTCGATGCTGGGTCATGGATGCCTGTCCCTGTAAGTCTGTGCCACTTTGGGTTTACGACTAGCCATGTCAGCCCGGGCTCCTTATCATATGGATGCTAGCGACACTGTCATATACGTGTGCCAAAAGGCGCAAACGGTCCCGGGCAAAGGTAAGGCGACACCCGTGGGAATACCGTGCGTGAGGCCGCAAAGTGATATGAGGTGTTACATGCTAGATCGATGTGGCATTGAGTCGGGGTCCTGACAGCGTTGGTATCAGAGCTTGACTGCCTGTAGGTTACCAAGCCAAACTGGTCGAAGTTGAGTCTAGAAATTCTCTAGTTATATAAGGGAATTGATTGTGGGATGGAACGTAAGGCTCTTTTTACTCCTTATACCTCATGGCCTTCTGATCTGAGTCATCATCTTCTCTTCTACGGGGATTAAGAACTAGGCTATCTCTTCTTTCTATCAGGATCACGTGTTACTAGTCCGCAGACTTATAAGATTATTGGATTTAAGCCCCAGTTCAGTTCCTACTATCTTCCGTATGATTATTGTTGATCTCGAGACCTTGATATTGTGCTTCTGAGTGGTTATGCCACCATTTTTGTGAATGTCTCAAATCTTTTCTGAGCATTTACAGCCGTTATGCTGTCCGAGTCATCCCAGGTTTCTAAGTAGCCTGATGCATTTGCAAATCCTTTCTTCCCGTTTCAATGTTCCCATAGGCCAGATTAACCACACTAATCAGTGAGTTGAGGTACTCCGTTACCTTGACATATATGCTGGAGATATTATTATGACCCTAGGTGTCTTAGGGGATCATCTAGTAATTTAGCAATGTTTTGTGATCCCCAGTGTGATGATTCTGGCTTTTATTCTCGAAAGCATCCCGTGATGCCACTTAGTAGTAGGTATTCTACTCCTTGGGCTTTGAACCCGAGATTCACTCTACTTACTTCATGTTGATAGTGTTTGCTAGTTCCTTCAGGATATTAGTAACTTTGCGATAGTCCTCGAGGTCCGTGGTATTTCCTTCTTCCAAATACTATGAACCGCTTATGGCAGATGTTTATTGGATCAAAAGATCACAATTAGAGTACTCTTGAGGAGTTCTCCATTCATAAATCGTGACTCTGCCAGTTCTACCTTTCTACATGGGTTATCCGGAAGAAATATGTTGAACTTGGTTCGACATACTAATCTATGCATCCACAACTCAGAAAATTATATGTTCCTTTGAGTTGTTCTCCTTAGTTGCATTCTGACCCTCGTCTATCAATTGATAGTCAAGAGTATGCGTGCGTTCGTTTATCGATGCCTATTACTCTTGTGGTCCGTCAAGCCATTCTGTCCTGAATGACTTGGAGAAACAAACTCCAGTACCTCATCCATATCTAGGATTGGGTCAAAGTAGTTGTATTCCGCAGATCAAATGCCAATCCAGCTTTTGGTTTTGTTCTACCTTGGAGTATTACCCCCTTTATGTCAAAATTGTCATGAGAACTGCACCAACTCTCATGAATTTTGACGTAGTGATACTTCTCACCATCATTAGTCCTTCCTCGGCCCTCGTGTTGATGCAACCGGAATACCGACAAATGAATTGTGATGTGTGAAATCAATACTCCCAGCAACTTCGTTGCTTGGTAGTTAAAGGATAATAGTTTCATTCTTAGCGTGTTGGTTTTTGAATCATCCTTCTAAGACTGATCGTGCTACCTAGTCCTTATTTCGGTGCACCCTTCGCTTGATGAGTTAGGATCTTGTCAAGTCCTCACTCATTTGATCATATCGTCTTGCCCTCAAAAGCGAGATTGTTCTCGAGCTTAGTAACATACCGATGGTTCGTGATTTTCTGAATATCTTCTCAGAAGTATTACCAGGTTGTCACCTGACCGCTATGTTGAGTTCGTGATCAAGTTGGTTTATTCTTGTGAACCACCCTTTCTCCAAGAATCCGTGTTGGATATCCCTGAGCTAGTTGGTTAAGCTAGACAACAACTTGGAGAACTGGAAGATAAAAGCTTGCCTAACTTAGTTCGTTCCAAAGGGATATTCTTGTGTAGTGTGTGTTGAAGAAAGGTGATATCTTCATCGATTGGTCCCTGTGATCAGTTGCTGGACCTATTGTCTTATCAATCCTTTGATTTGAGTGTGGGCTATCGTCAAATCAAATCAGTACCAACGATATTCGTAATGTTGTCTTACTCGTGGTTGATCCCTCGAGCACACACCATTATATCTTTTGGATCTGACCAATGCTATCACTTGTTCACTTAACTATGGAATTCCTTTTAAAAGGAAACCCAGATGAATTGTTGTTGTGCCCATTGACAACATCCTTGTCTTCTTCATAATTTTGCTGAACATTAAGCTAGTGTTGGAAACTTTTGAAATCATTTGTTCATGCTAGCTCATGAAGCATATGTTCAGATGTAAGAAGTGACTTCCTCTAGTTCATGTGCATTTGATGCAAGTTGCCGCCGTGGACTCGAGAAAGTCAATGTTGCTTCCTCTGGAATCATCGCAAGTCAGTCATGCACACGTGCGAAGTATTCTGTGGTCTGGAGACTTGCAACCTTCATTCCATATGTGTATTCTAGCACACCAAGCCACTGACTGATTTGTTCAAGGAGAAGGAGTATCTTCATAAGAGCTAATCCGGACTTATGAAAGAACTTCGATATCCTCGCTGATGGTTCCCAACCAGAACTCGGTAGTGTTTTATTGTAAGACTACCATGTGGGCATGCTTGTCTGGGACAACGTGTTCACATGTTTGTAGCAGAACCAGCTCATGTTTTGGAGCTTGCTATCGTAGTTCATTCCCCGAGAATCTCGCAACGTCATCTCGTCGATTTGTGTTGCAAACTTTCATTTTTCTTCCTAGACTCGATGAGTCTGGAATATCCTGACACCAACCAGATCTGAATCTCAGGCAGATATGATGGGTTGGAACATTTCCCAAGAATTATAATATTGGTCGTTCAATAACCGGCAAAGTGGATGTCGTGGCCAACACACCATCCGGTAGACCTATTATTATAGTATCTTGTTGAGGAAGTTGGCCACCTCCCCATAAGGATCTCGTAGGAATTACTCCCTAGTTGCCCTATGGATTTTTGTGTTCCCGAAGTCCGACCTTTTTACTTGATGTTCTAGATATCAAACCATATCTATGAATGGGTTACACTAGCACATCAAGGAAAACATTAGAAGCGGAGTGCTAAATGTCTCTCGGTCGATCATCCAGATTTTTATTTCCTTGGCCTCGCTAAGGTGAAATCTGAGAAGGTGTTATCTTCCTTTGCATCTGCATCATCCATCATTAGCCATCATGGTAGCAAGTTGTGTTGCCAGGATCCTTGACACGGATATTGGTAAAATCTTGATGATTGTGGAAATGCTCAAGTTCTTGAGAGCACGCTCAAGCGCTACGTGTTATCTTCGGCACTAACTGGGTTTGCTCTCAGCTTCCTCGGTTATGCTATAACTTTTCAAACAGTGAATTCACTCTCTATTGTTGGGTTCTTCCCCAGTTACCAGAATCATTCCCATCATTTGCATTTTGTTCCCAGCTTGCACCGCCAATGTGCCATTCTACCATGGGTCCCTTCCATTTCCGGTGATAAGCAAAAATCATCCATTGCGTTGTCTTCAACAAGGTAATCCACATCATCCAAGTCAGAGTATGCCATTCTACCGACCCCCGCCAATCGATTGCTGTGATTTGCCTTAGGCTGATATAGAGAGTCTCGATGATCTCTATATCAAAGGTAATTCTTTTTGCCACTTAAGATAATAATCTACGAATCACCCTCCTCCAGGATGTTTCGTCGTGGTATCATGGCAATTCAACGCCTCGCTACGTTGACAACCATTCACCACCTTCTTAAGTGTGGAATTGTTGTCCACCTAGTGAACCTTCGTCATCCGTTTCTTCCACCCCTCTCGATGTGTATCTCGTGTCTCAACCCGAGAAATGGTCCTATGTCTCATTCCGTGAGTTGTTCGATCCTCGAGAAGATCGACCCTTCTAGAGTCTCCTTCTTCCCTCCATGTCATGTTGACAGGATTTCTCAGAACAAGACTTCAAGACATAATGGTGATCGAAGCAACATTCCTATGAAGTGCAACCTGGATCGTGAAGATTGTGCTAGTTTGCGTTTCCCCTTCATCCTACCCTACGCTTGAATCTCGAGACGAGATTCTTGTTTAGTGGGGGTGCGTTGTCACATCCCTAGCTTTACCCTGGCCTTGGACTAGCTTGGTTGCTGCATCATGTTTAAATTCAAATGAAATTTGAATTGAGGAATTTTCAAAGCCTCAGAATCCTTTAAAAAAATGAAAAATGATCAAGATAAAAATTGCTTCAAATAAGTCCAAGAAAATGTTCTTGTTATCCTCTGGAAATATTGGCAAGAGGTAAAATCCAAACCAATATTTTCGGTATCTCAGAAACATTTATTTTGGGTATTTGAATTAAATCAATAGCTATTTGAATTGGACTTATATCTACTGTTAAATAAATATAGGTCCAATAATTCTGAAATATTTTTGTGGAGCATTGTTTTAATTCTTTTAGCTCCTAAAAATATTGTTAGAAGCAAAATAAATTGAATTGGTTTCAAAACCATATTCAAAACAAACCTGCAAAAAAGAAAACAGAACAAAAATAAAACAGAGGAGAGAAACCTTACCTGGCGCTCACCTGGTAGCCCACCTGGCCCAGCAGCACAGCCCATCCCGCCACCGCTACTCCCCTGTCGTCTTCCTCCTCGCCAGAAGGACGCGGACACCGCGACGCCACCGTGCGCGCCACCTCCACCCTGCTCTGGCCACCTCCTGCTTCCTCCCCGAGCCCTCTGGTGACGCCACGCGCCTCCCCGACCCCCTCTCACTTCTCCCTCGCTCTCTGGACCTCCCTCCCCCTCGCTCCTCT